>NC_056729.1:474133511-474311011 GCF_019279795.1 Protopterus annectens
CTGTGAAGTCATGGAGAAGCCATAATGGAGGTCACAATATGACATGCTACCTACATTTGTTATGTATAGAAGCATATGGGTTTGTTAAGGACAGAGCTTGCATTTTAGAGTCTGCTGCATTCTTTCAAGGTAAAAAGCAGTGTTTTATGAAGGTTTGACGGCACACATGCTTGTATGACATTGGTAAGGCATTTGGTACTATTCCACATAAGAAGGTAGATGACAAAAGTATCATACATCTATCCATATGTAATTCAAGTGGTGTCACACAGACTTTGTACTGAGGTCACTAATTTCTGAACTCATTTTCAAATGTAGAAGTGGTTGATGGCTCTGTATAATGAAATATGCTTGCATCTGCAAACTGCAAAATATAATTATATAATAAATAAACACCAATTTTCTAAGATGGTCAAGAAAATGAGCATCTAGTGCAGCAGACATCGCCTTATATTTAATATAAATTAGGCTGTGTTGCATAGACATCAGTTACATTGTATATGTCAATAGTAACACATTGTACTGCATTATATCATGCAGGGTTTTGTTGTTGTATGTATAAGGAATTTAAACTTTGAATGGTCAGTATTTACGAAAGTTAGGAAAACAGTCTGCAGCCCTTCTAATTAAGAAAAAGCATGCCTTGTCACCAGAGAGAGGTTATTATACAATTTCATACCTCAGATCTTATTGAGCACATTGCAGCATTTTTTAGACTGAAAAAAGGCTAACTGAGGGAGCATAAAAGGTGCAGTAATGCCTTATTACAAAAATCACTGGGGTAAAAAAAACATGAACTATTCCAAAAGGCTTCTGTTGCTGACTTTTTATTCCATTGTTTATAGGTTACTTAGAATTGACCTTTGTGTGATCTTAAGGCAATATCTTTTTTTTATTCCATTGTTTATAGGTTACTTAGAATTGACCTTTGTATGATCTGATACAGTTGTATTTGGAAGTCTATGATTGGAGGGCAGCTATGTGGGGAGCTAATAATGGATCTGGGAATTCATATACTAACAATTCATATTAGTAATGGGAAAAAAAGCATGTTGGATATGTTACGCAGCACCCTACAAAACCGATGAATAATCTTCTCCTTACAATCAGTAGTACACCATTCATTTCCTTAAAAATAATAATGGATGCGTATAGGAAAAAGAGAAAATAATAGAAGAATATAGTTTTAGTCAAGCATTTTGAATTCCAGTAAGTCGTAAGCTTGATATCTGCAGTGATGATCAGATTTTCAGCGAGAATGCTTTACAGTTCACATAGGAAGAATTTCTAACTTTCAAAAAACAAAACAGCATTATAAATTTCACACCTTCTCTTCATTTAGTTACAAATAGGTTGTGCAAAGCCTTGCCAACACGGTTAAGAAAAAAAAAACTATTAAAAGCACAAGTCCTGATTATAAGTCAGTAAACTGTAAATAGCTAACTTTTAAACACAATATCAGTGATTCTAGTGTAACTTGGGCATTGCTTTTCCTCATTTGGAGATTAAGGTCCCATCTAGTCACTAAAACCAAACGTCAGAAAGTATGTGCAAATTAAGCAGTATAGGAACATGAATGATCAGGGCCATATCCCAAAGTGGCAGATGACTTCAGTCACATCTATTAAAGGACCAACAACCAAATCTGCACTCATAAAGTATGGATGTCCAGTGCCATGCCATATAACAGGCCTATTTCAGTAGACAGACCACTTACTTACCTGACACCCAGTTGTCTGAGATGAGAAGACCGACACCTTCGGAAGACCAACGTTTTACGCGAGGTAAGGAACGCTTGGTCATCCCCATTAATGTAAGTAAACTAAGCAAAACTATACCAACCGATGTGGGGGGGGGTGTAGCCACCTACTTAGTTTGAGTACATATTGTCTACTGAAGAGAGTTAATCATTGGTGTTGCAACAATGCATGTCTATTTTTTAAACTGTATTGTTTGAAGTTTTTGAGAAAATAAAATATAAAGCAAACAAGGTGGCTACCCCCCCCCCCCAAACTACATATACTAACTCCAGGATCGCACTACAGTGAGAAAAAGGGCATATTCCTTTTACTTGCCTTACAGTACTCTACACAGTTCCATGTATGCTAACTGTAGTTCAGTGAAATGAGATTCAGTGAAATGAGTTTTCAGTAATTTGAGTTTTCAGCGAAGTGGTCGGGGTGAAATGAAATTCAGTGAAATGACAGTCAACAAAACAAAGCAGACCTATATATATATATATATATATATATATATATATACACGTGTGTGTGTGTGTGTGTGTGTGTGTACAGACACTACTCATACATACACACCATGCCTCCTCACCCCTTCCCGGAAAACAGCTACTTTCTGCATGCCCTCAAATGTCAGACTTGTACAAAACTGAAAAACAAATAAAACATATTTGCTTTCAGTCATACATAAATGGTATGCTTTTTTACCATCCATAAAAAATACAGGCACTTATATATGCATCTTATGTTTGATTGTGAGGGAAATGAAAAACAAAATATTATGGTAATGCTTCCAACTTGTTACTATTGAACAGTACACTTCTCCTGAAAATACTTTGTTGACCCTCTGAGGTGTGTGACGAAAGTTAAAGAAACAATAATTATACTGTCCCAAGCCCAACAAAAGTATAATGACCTCTGAAGTTTGGAACAAAAGTTAAAGAAATAAAGTGATAAAGGAATATCACATGAATACCAGCAAAGTAAACATCAAACAAAACAAATATGAGGCAGGAAACAGAGGCAAAATGTAATGGGTAATTATATAAATGAGTAATTGCTTTCAGTTAGATACAATCTGCTAAAGTTGAAGAAATAATGATATCATCCCCAGTCCCATACACAAGCTGCAGGGACCTTTAGAGTACACCTCTAAGCAGGGTTGGTTTAGACTAAGTGGGGCTCAGGGCAGATGCCACTACTAAGCCTGGATCAAAATCGACTTAAACAACCTTGATGTGTGGAGGCCACAAGCCCTCAGGTCTAAATGTTCTGCAATGCATTTTATGCCTTATTGTTTTGATAGAGAAGTTAAACTGAGAAAATCACAAACAAGTTCATAAACCTCCCACCACCAATAGGCAGCAGTAGCCACTTCTGTGTACAGTTCAGACATCTAATAGTTATAGAAGAGGATGTCCATGTAATGCAGTTCACACAAACAGTTGTCATACATTAAATGTATTCCAGGTTGTTTCACAGATAATCAATATCTTGTTATTGTATTAAAGCCAACAACCTGTAATGTTGTTTACTATTGCTGCAACTTTGTATCTCTATCATGTATATGATGTGGAGCTTTTCTCCCCGGGAATCCGCTGAAAAAGTACCTGCATCCAGTCTGAATTTCTTGGTAAACAAATGTAAATAAATAAATAAAATAAATAAATACAGTAGACCTGCACAGCTAGAATGATGAGCAAGCAAAAGAAAGCAGCTAGCTATTATCTTCTACAGATCGTCATAACAATTATAGCTACTTTGTCAATGTATGTGTCAGATGTCCAGTTCAGTTGTCCATCTTACTCCACAAAAATACTCACTAGTCCTGAAAGCCAAATAGTGACTGCTTAAACTGAAGAACAAGAGTTCAGCTTCTTTAAACAGACAGCTTCAAACCAACTCAGAAGTTATGACTACTGCTGTTTACACTTCAGATGTTTCTGATAAATGACTGCCATGTATTGTATTCCAGATCTGTCGACTTCCATGCAAAGAGTCATACATTAAAGTTTTTCAAGTTGCTTCACAGAAATCATGTCAGCTGTGCAAATGCACATGGATCCTACAAAACTAGATAGTGACTGTCTAAAATGAGAGAACAAGAGGGTAAGTTACTTTCTGTAGACAGCCCTAATTTGCAATCATAGATAAAAATCATAGCTGTACTGCTTTTGACAAAACTTACTTTAAGCACCCATCAGGCTGTACAGTAGAAAACTCCACCTCCACCTTTGCCTCTAGTCAGTCAGTCACACCCCCCATTACGTTTGTATAAAGACATGAAATATAATGTCCATCAGGGGACTGCTGTCACCCCTGCTGCTCCCACCACAGAACCATCATCCTTTAAATAGATGAATTAGTAACAGTTGATGTTGTATATATGGTGGGGGTGCTGTGGGGTGCAGCATGTGGGTATTCCTCTGTCACCATCAGTCATTCAAAGCTACTCCCAAACCTGTGAGAAAATGAAGTGGTATGTTTAAAGTTAGCTATAGCCTGCATTTCATAGGTTCATAGGTTCATACTAGGCTATCTGCCCTAGGGCATTTATAAGCCTAGCCAGAATGTGTTTGGCTTTTGCCACCCATTTTAAATTTATTTTGCTATGCCCTTTTTCGAGGTTAGTATACTGTGCCTCTGTCTAACAGTGACACAGAAGTGATACCCGGGGTAAACCTACGATCTCCCATCCACTCATCAAGATTCCTCTTGAAGAGAGTCAATGAGGGACTCTGCCTAACCTGGACTGGGATTTTATTCCAGAGTGAAGGGAGCCTCTGGGTTATGAATCTGTCCATCCAGCATGTCCTATTTATTTCAGTGCTGAGGTTCAAGTCTCTCGGCGTAGCTCGATGGGATTTGGATTTTCTGAGGTGCAGCATGTCCATTAATTCCGGGTTGGACATGGCTTTATCGTCAGGCACAGATCGCCTCTGAACAGGCGGTATGCCACTGAGTAGAGCTGGAGTTTCTTTAACCGGGCAGCATATGGCATCTGTTTGAGCCCTTTGATCCTCTTGGTGAGGTACTTTTGGGGTCTTTCCAGTTGCTGCAGGTGTCTGGTAAGGTACATCCCAAAAGGGGCATTGTACTCAATTATGGGCCTGATGAGGGATGAGTAAAGAGGCACGATGACCTCCCAGATCTAGATGTGAATCCCTTCATGATTAGGTGGGCTATATAAAATGTTTTTCTAACCACTTTGGCCACGTGGTTGTCAAATGAGAGATTGCTACCAACTTGGGTCCCCAGGTCCCTAATTACTTCTTCTGTACTTACTGGATTACCACCTATGTGGTAATTTGTGGGCACTTTGTTTTTGCCAAAGGGGATGACTATACACTTTTTGGCATTTAGCTTGAGGCCATGGCTCTGGCACCAGTTGTCTGTTTCTGTGAGGCCCTTTTGGAGGATGCTTGTGTCGGCTGGAGAGTCGATTATGGCGCCCAGTTTGCAGTCATCTGCGAACTTGGTCAGCCACAGTCCTTCCGTGTTGGCCTGTAACTCCGAGAAATATATACCGAACAAGAGAGGTCCCAGGACTGAGCCTTGTGGGACACCACTTGTAACTGGTTTGAGTCTGACATGGCTCCAGCAATTCTAACCATGTGGGTTCTGTCCTTGAGCCAGTTTGCAATCCATCTAGTGACATAGGGGTTTATATTTAAGCTGGTGAGCTTATCTATAATGCCCGAGTGGGGTATTGTATCGAAGGCTTTGCGAGGTCCAGGTAGGCTGTGTGGACCACCTTCCCTCGTCAATGGCCTTGGTGACTGTTTCAAAGAAATCAACCAGGTTTAAGAGGCAGGATCTGCCCTTAACAAAGCCGAACTGGGTAGGATCCAGTGTTTGTAGGTCCCCAATATCTTTATTTATGAGGTCCATGATGATCCTTTCCATAGCTTTGCAGACCAAGCTAGTCAGGCTTATGGGGCGATAGTTTCCAGGATCCGTTGAGGCACCACCTTTATGGAGAGGGACCACTGTTGCTGTACGCCACTCTTTGGGCACATATCCTGTAGTAAGGTTGAGATTGAACAGTAGTTTTATGTTTGGGTTTAGCTCTTCTTGGAGTTCATGTAGGACGCAGCCCGGGACACCATCTGGTCCCATTGATGCTGTGTTTTTTGCTTTGGAGAGGGCAGCTCTTACCTGAGCATCTGAGATGTCAGGGGGGCAGCACTCTGCTGGGATAGATATTTGCCCTTTTGGTGGGGGGGGGGGGGAGTTTGCACTGAACCTGCCAGCTAGGATGTTGGCAATGTCTGTGGGTTTGGTGTATTTTTTGTCATTTTGGACTAATTCTGAGCATATCTGGGAATTACCACCCAGGTTCCTGACATAACTAAAGAAAGTCTTGTGATTATCCTTAGTGTCCTGTGCAATTTTTCTCTCTAAGCTGGCCTTAGACTATTTTATGTGTGCCCGTAGTTTTTTGCTAATACTGATCAGTGATGCCTTCCCTTTTTGGGATTTTGCTCTATCATTTAGTAGCTTCCTCCTTCTATTGTATAGTTTGTTTATGGCTGGGGTCCACCAGACAGGACGTCTGCCTTTGGAGGATTGGGTCTTGGTTTTATTTGGGATCGCATGATCCATGCATTCCTGAAGGTGTTCATAGAATGCGTTTATAAAGGATTCTGTGGTCTGGGCCGTATTTTCCACAGGCCGGGGCTTTGAAGGATTCCACCTCTGTTTTGAGGAGTGTGAAATTTGCTTTAGAGAAGTTTTTCACTGTGGTTTTCTGGGCAGGGGGCTGGGGTCGGGATGTGAATATCCAGTGAGATTAGTTTATGGTCTGATCTTACCAGTGAGGGATACACTTCTGGTCTGGAGCATAGAGTCCCCATGTTGGTGATGATCAGGTCCAGTATGTTTTCCCTCTTGTGGGAGTGGTAACAAGTTGTTCCATAGCATTTGAGTTTATAAATTCTAGGAACCTTTGGGCTAGGGTGTTGGAGCTAGAGTAATGCTCCCAGTCTATGTTTGGGTAGTTGAAGTCGCCCAATATAATGGTGTTTGGAGAGACCTTCATATTTTCCAGTGTTCTCAGGAAAGCCGAGTGGGGTTCCTGGGTTTGGGAGGGTGGTCTGTAGCAGGCTATAAACTGGAAGGCAGTTTTACCCACTGTTAGTTGCACATGGATAGTCTCTGATGCTTCATGCTTTGCCACCAACCTGGAGGTGTGGGTATCTTTGATGAATATCGATACTCCCCCTCCTTTTGTGGTTCGGTCCAAGTTTTGGGGCCGAAAAGCATGGTATGAGGTATAACCTGGTAGTCCTGGGGTGCTCTCGGGAGCCCTGAACCAGGTTTCTGTTACTGCACAGATATCGATGTTCTCCATGCTAAGGAGAGTTTCGAATGCGTGCATCTTGAGGTTTAGACTTCTGGCGTTGAGTAGCATTACTCTTAGTTTCTTATCCCTTGTGATACCTATGGAGGTGGGTTTGTCTTTTGAGCCTTGCCTAAAAAAGGCACTATGGGGGAAGCAAGAGCCTTTGCCAATATCCGAAAGCCCAGGGGTGACAGGTGCAAGCCGTCCCTAGCGAAGCATCGTGGCTTGTCGAGCATATCATCCCAAGCTGACAGGCATTGGATCCCCTTTGAATGACACCAGTACTTAAGCCAGTTGTTGAAATTGATCATCTTGTCTTCATATTGTGGCATCATTCTTGGTGAGGGTAAGATGCTACTCAAGGTCAGGGTCATACCGGCCTGGGCTACATGCTCTTTTCATGTAGTCCAGGGAGGTACGTCTCAGGTCATTCACACCAGCATGGACAATGACTGAGCCATATTTGTACTTGCCTTGGAGTGACCTGAGTGCTTGTGTTATGTGGCGGATCCTAGCGCCCGACAGGCTGCTCACCGTGACCCTCTCCTTGTTCAGCCTGGTGAGCGGGACGTCAGTGTGCCTGAAGATAGAGTCACCTATTACAAGTGTATCAGGTGTGTTGTTTTGTCTTAAGGGCTGTGACTGTTTGGCACACTGGCTTTGTGAGATATGTGTTGCACGTGTTTTGTTTTGGGGTAGCGGCTGCTTGGGTGTCTGCTTTGGAGGTCTCTGCTGCTTCAGCAGATCTTTATTTAGAGCCTCTGAGTATGTTTTTGTGTGATTATGTGTTTGGTTTGCAGTCGTGGTAGGTCTATGTGAGACTGGAATTGTAGTGAGTGTGGTTTCCTTCTCCTCCTGACTGGTTATGCCAGTACTGAGTTGAGAGAGCTTAGCCTCCAGTTTGGCTATATGGTTGCATCTCTCACATGTGTTGGAATTTGTTGGGAGGAGGAGAGGTTGTCTGTGTACATGAGGCAGTTGTAACATTGCCTCAAGATTCCCAGATTCACCAGCTGGACCAGAGAGGAGATTGACAACTGACCTTTGGACATGCTAGAATAATATTGGGAATTCCTTAATAATTGAAAACCAGGGCCAGTGGGGAGTGAGGGTGTAGTGCTTTTAATTTTTAGTGCTGACTTATATAATTGCTTTAGTGAGCAAGTGCCAGGTAACTGAAGTGCAATGTGTTGCAGGTAACTTAAATGCAAAAACGACAAACAGTAACTTTCTTTCAAGTGAAACAAGGAAATAAGTTTTAAGATTAGTTCTAAGCTAAGGAATTAAGTTTTAAGCTTAGTTCCATGGAAACAGTAGCCACACATTAAAGTATTACACTCTGTTTCACATAAGTGACATTTATCCTACAAATGCACAACATTCCAGCAAAGCCAGACAGTGATACCCTAAACCAAGTAAATAAGATGGTCAGTTATTTTGTGCAGACAGTTGCCACCTCCATCCAGCAGTTATTTATCTTTTTTATTTTATTTAACATTTGTTTTCTGGGAAAGTCCAACTGGGACAGAGCCCATTCAGCTGAGGCCCGAGGAGAAACGCTCCAGACGCATGTCTTTGAAAAAATGATTTCAGATTCAGTTATAATTAAATATGACATCCATGGACTGTATTTCAGTTTTGTTCCCTGGAAACAATATCTACACACTGAAGTATTCAAAGTTTCCTTTACACAAATCACAGTAATCCTGCAAATTCAGAATAATGAGCAAAAAGCAGCCATTAGTCATATTCTCCCAAAGACAGGAGATCATTTTATGTAGAACAGCAGATTTTGCATTGACAAACATTTTCTGGGTAGAAGCACAGAACTGCAATATCTAGCATTTTCAGTGACAGTAATCCTCAGTAGTTTATCTGGATAAAAATATAGCAGGGACATGCCTCTTAATCTTTTAGCATAATAAACTTAGACAATGTCAAAAATAATTAGAGGGTGCAAAATTAGGGCCAGATTTTAAACAGGGTTTTTATAAATTTAGGAAACATCTAGACAGGTTTTGCATTTGCATGCATTTTCTGAAGGATATGGAGTCTGAAACTGAAATGCCTGTTATTGTATGTGGTAAAATAGCCATGTTCTGCAAAATTAGGGCCCGCTGAGGTCTAACCCACCCCCAGCCATGTAAAAAAAATCGGATTGTCTGCCAGTAATAAAAAATGCAATATATGCATATATGTGTGTTTGTGGGTGGGGGGGGTGGAGGTGTCTATACTTAGCTCATGCCATTGCCAATCCTCTGTTTGTGGCAAACTCTCACTTTTTTTTTTTTTTTTTTTTTTTTTAATAGAGTTTTTGATTTCTTCCTCTGTCCCACCTATGACCTAGCCAATTCCTTGTCTTTGGAAGTCATGGGCAGCAAGAGTAGGATATCAACAAATAGAAAGGCAAAAACTATAGGACTTTGGGTCTGTGTCATTTAATCAACCTTCCAGATGTTCGAACGGGGAAGTTCTAAAATTTAAAATGTTAAAGTCGCGGAAATATGAATTCTTTCCTAGGGAAAGAATTTGGTTGGCCGTTTCTGTGGCTTCGACATTTTCTCCACTGTGGTGCGAAAGTTGCGGAACGGGTTAAGTGTGTGAGTGTGACGGATATTGGGGTTAGGGTGCGGGTAAGGTAAGTTTGCAGTAGTGACGGACTTTAGGGTTAGGGTGCGGGTAAGGTAAGTGTGCAATAGTGATGGAGTTTAGGGTAAGTGTGCGATAGTGAAGGACTTTAGGGTTAGGGTGCGGGTAAGGTGTGTGTGCTATAGTGATGGATTTTAAGGTTAGGGTGCAGGTAAGGTAAGTGTGCAATAGTGACGGACCTTAGGGTTAGGGTTTGGGTTAAGTTAGTGCATAGATAGTTGTGTATGTAAGGTTTAGTGTAGGTTTATTAGGTTTTTAATGTGCTTGTGTTGTGTGTGTGTTTTTCAGAACAGCAAATTTTTTCCCTGGGAAAATATTCGCTGTTCTGAGATTTCAATGTTATCACATTTTGAACTTCCAAGTTCGAACATATGGTGTTCGAAATTTTGGACGTTTGATTATGTGACATAGACCCAGGTCTTCCTCACTAGAGTGCCTCTCTCTCTACTTTAACAGGAGAGCCTTTCTGCTATTTATTAATTGTTTACATTAAAGAAACCACTTCTTTCCTACAAAAAATAAATAAATAACAGAAAAATGCCTCTGTTAGTGCGGTGCCTTAGGCCTGGCCTGTGCCTAAAGCTGGCTAAGTAAAGCACTTATCCACAACAGACCTAATTCCGACATTGTGTGTGTTCCAAATAGAACAAAAGCCTGATAATTTTAATATAAAAGTGTGACAAAGATGCATTATACAGTTGAATGTAATTGGCATTTGGTAAACATTTATCTTTTACAAACACTAAAGGCTATGTTATAATTTCTTAAAATCACAGAATCACTAGTGACAGTTGTGTTATTAAAGTTCAGCTGTGGCTGTCAGCTAGTCTTCACCTGAGATATTGAGAAGGAACTGTTTTCATAAGGAAAGGGAGGGGACAGATAATTTAGGCTGTGCAAAGATTCATTATGGCAAGGAAATGAAAATATCAGATCTGTAACATGAGAGCTGATGCTATAATGTTATAAATTATTTTCATTACTGAGCACTGACTCCATGTTATATATAGACTGCATCTGAATTAGTGAACACTGACATTACAACCACTGAATTTTTACATCGGAGGATCTCTCTCTCTCTCTCTCTATATATATATATATATATATATATATATATATATATATATATATAAATTCATGTTGGTTCTGGAAAAAGAGGTGCAGTATATCTTTAAATGTGTCTTGAAATGTGTGGAAACATATTCACAAGTGTGTACTTAAGAACACTCTGTATTATCTCAGTAGCAATTAACTGATATTTGCTGATTATTGCTGTATTAAAGAAAGTAGCCTGATGGACTAAAATCAGCAAGGTAACTCCTCATTTGGAAGATCATATAAAGGAATATCCTGGAAAGAATGGATTGTGAGTCCAATTAGGGCTAACATGTAGAATGATCCTTGTAAAAGTCCTTATTTATAGAGACAGAAGCAGAGTCTGGAAGAGGTTTGTTGTCATGGGCTTTCTCTTATTTGAAAGGTAACTTCTATCCTGGATAGGCTGTGTGGACTGAACATGATTGATAAGTGGTAATGAGAGGTACTGTGTTTGGACTGTTTTGAACTGGAAGCCATGAGAGTAGTTATTTCTTTATTGGACAGTGTGGATTGCTGAATAAACCTGTATTTCATATAAACCCTGTCTCCAGTGTCTCATTGGAACTTACACTGCTGGAAAATGCAGACAGTTGACCAGAGACTTGCCAATTTTTAGATGCTCTCAGTATATCTGCTGCTAAATGCAAACTATATTTGAGATATTAAATTCCCTACAGCACTGAAATTGTGTTCCTGTCATTGTTTCTCAGTGACTGAACCATGACTGAGGTATTACAGAGATTTATGGAGACATAGCTGGGGACAGACCAAAAGCAGGTGCAACTGCAGCAATTGTTAATTGTGCTGGCCACTGTAGATGCCAACCCTTAGACTGGGGTTAGGGTGCGGGTAAGGTAAGTGTGCTGCCTATGAAGAAACTAAACCAAGAAGATGGCCTGGAGTTCTGTTTGTTGGCATTTCAGCAGTATGCCACCAAAGAGAACTAGAGCTGAGCAGACTGAGAAAAGATTCTTTTCTTCTGTTTATTGGGAGATGCACTGTAAACATACACGGACATGAAAAGAACTGATAACATAGACTATGACTTGCATAAGGAAGTACTTTTGGTCAGGGCTGATATAACTCCGGAGGTACAAACAACAACATTTTATTTGAAATAAAACAAAAGTCACATACAACGGTAATCCAACTTTATTCAAAATAAAAACGACTAAGCGCTTTCGCTATAACATTTAACATGGCTTCATCAGAGTCATAAAAAACTAACCAACTGGTTCCATTATATAACGTGGTAATTCATCAATCAACCAATCAATCACATCAAATAACATCCAGTCATAAAAAACATAACATTAAACTTATGAAACACTCCATAAAAATTAATGTAATAAAAATGAATGTTGTATCTTGTTGTATCTTTCGGCTTTTCCCGGTTAGGGGTCGTCACAGTGGAACTCCGGTCCGCTAATGATTGGCAGTAGATTTTTATGTACCGACTTGCCAGGCCTGATGCACAACCTTCAACAAAGGTACGCCCATTCACGCATGTCTCCACACGGAAGACGCTTTAGCTGAGAATCGAACAGGACAACGTCTTATTGTGAGGTGACAACGCTACCGCAGCACCACCACCGCAGTATGTAATAAAAATGAATAAATAAAAC
This sequence comes from Protopterus annectens, assembly GCF_019279795.1. Lineage (NCBI taxonomy): Eukaryota > Metazoa > Chordata > Ceratodontiformes > Protopteridae > Protopterus > Protopterus annectens. The sequence continues at coordinate 474,145,964 of NC_056729.1, forward strand.
GTAAATATATATAAAATGTATATGTCCATCTAGTTTGACTACAAACTTCAACATATTACAGTTAAAAACAAATGCAATTTAATTACAAATTATTATATAGTTTTTTGCATTAAGCAAATGAAGTAACTTGTGCTTTGTAGTTTAAATAATGATAATAATAGTAAATAGTTACAGCACCATTGCTGTTTGTGTAAGGATAGAGACTAGATATACAATCATTCAACCCTGGTTTGCAAGTAGCATTGAGTCTCAATTGACATTTAGCTTCTCTAGCTTCTAGCTCCAATTTTCCATCGCCACCTCTCTCACTAATGTGTACTCTGTCAATGATAAAAAATATAAACCTTTTATAGTTAGGGCATTCTAACGTGTGTAAGTATAGAGCATTGTGTGTATTTTTAGTCCTGACATCTCAGGATCACTAGAATCACAATTTAACCATATCCTCCAGACAGGCATTATGCCATGCAAGTGAAGAACTGCAGCAGCCATCCCTCTGAACAATGGTGAGCCATCTTTGGTCCCCAGGAACTGCAGACCCATAAGCCTGACTAATCTCATGTGCAAAACCATGGAAAGAATTATCATAGAAATGGCTATTAATGACATAGGAAATCTTCAGATACAGGATCCAAAGCAGTTTGTTTTCATCAAGGACAAATCATGCTTGCTTAACTGCATAGACGTCTTCAGGAAGGTCACCAAGGCAATGGACGAAGGCAAAATAGTGCATACAGACTCCCTTGATCTGACCTAGGCACTTGATATAATTCCCCACATAGACATTATAGACTAATGCATGGAATTAGGTATAAACCGCAGTGTCGCTTGATGGATAGCCAGTTTTCAGCTAGTACCCATGAGGCTGGAATAGGGGAATCCACTTCCACAAAGAGATCAGTCACTAGTGAAGTCTCTTAAGGCTCTATGCTGAGTCCACTACTTTTTGGTATCTACTTCTCTGAAGTCAAGGCCAGCATCAAAGGCCTCTGGCAGTAAGTTTGCTGAGGATTGGAAACTAAGTGCAGACATAGAATCTCCCCAAGATACAAATATCCTCCAAGAATGGCTGACACAGACAAATATCTGGTGTCAGAACCACTATCTGAAATGTGATGCCAAGAAAAGTATAATAGTATCCCTTGGGAAGTTGGTTACCCCTAGAAATTACCTCACTGATAACATACCCCTAAGAGTAGATCCAGTATTCAGTGATTTGGGGATGCATGTAGATGGTACCCTAGTCTTGGACCATCATGTGTCTATGATAGTAAGGAAATCAGTCCGTGTAGCACAATTTATAGCAAGGTTATGGCATGTAGGTCCAAGGAAGTCATCATTTCTCTGTATTCAGCCCATCATTAGACCAATCACTGAGTACAGTACACACTTCAGTATTTACCTGACCAGGTACAATGCAAACCCTGGAAAGTCCACAGAGGTTCCACACAAAACAGATATAGAGCATAAATAACATATTCTCCTCTGATTGCCTCAAAGTCCTATCCTTGTACTCAGTCTCTTACAGATAGAGGTGATGTACGTCTGGCATACAAGGCATTATTTGTTCCTGCTCTGATAGACCTTCTACATATCCACAAAATAAAGTGCAATAGAAGTACCCAATTTAAGGGCTTAAACCTTGTTTTTGATGTTAATAGTAGATGCTGGAGGAACCGGTATGTGGTTCAGCGAATACTCCCTACCCCTTCTCTGGAACAGGCTTCCCAGCCATATGAAGCAGAGTTCTTCCAAAAACTAATTCAAGCATAATTTGGTCCAGTGGATGGGGAATTGGAAATTCACTCCTCATCTGGCACCTATGTCACTGCTGGACAGAGGCAACCTGCAAATACTTGACCGCCCAAGCCCAGCCTACTTATTTCCCTTAGAATAATCTTAAGGTCCCTCAGCTTGTCTGATACTTTTGCGATGCATGGATAGGCTTAAAAAGGCCCTGTGAGTGTTAGCCTAGCAAACAACTATGAACATATGAAACTGTTAAATCTTGTGTCTGTAACCTCTTGTTGACCTATAATATTATATTAGGAATGTGTTTTCCTAATTTTAAAGCACTGTAGAAAATGTGGAAAGAGAGAGAATTCATAGACACAAATGTGGAAACCTGATACACTTAATAAGAAAGAGGGAGAGAAGAGCAGCTAAGATTTTCCCATTCAGTGAAAGAATAGGTGGTAGGAGCAATGTAGTGACATTATAGAGTTCAATAATCAAAACTAGGATAAAAACTGCAAAGGGGATATCATTTGGCTGTGGTTAGACAGTAAAAATTATCATGTCAGTTATCAAAAGCATACCTCAATAGCAGTGAACAGAAATCTAAAACTGTAAAGGATATCAGTACAGGGGGTCCAGTTTGGAATTTTGAAATTTCACAATCCTGACGTGTTAAATACCGATCGCGCAGAACCTTGGAATTGTGAAATCTCGAAACCTGTAAGTGGAGATTGCCATACAATGCGGAACGGGAACATTACTGTTCTCTTCACTGTAGTACGATCGTGGAGTTAGTATGTTTAAATTGCAGGGGATGTGGGGGTGTAGGGGGGCTTGCCCCCCTGAAAAATTGTCTCTTTTGATGTATTCTTGATTTTGTTTATTTTTTTTTTTTGTTATTTCGAGATTTCACAATCTCAATGTTCTGAGCATCGGGATTGTGAAATTTTGAAATTCCATAGTGGACTCCAGTATAGGAAATAAGTGTGAACTAGTAAAAAAAAAACTTTGAAGTAAAATAAATATAAGACAGACGTCATCAGAGATGCTTACAAGAAGCACCAGCACAGAAAGTAAGATAAACATAGAAGAATTAGGACAATTATGTAAGGACCTGCAGAACAAACTATGTACTGAAAGTGAGTGAGGTAGGAAAATGCATAGTTCTGAGCCTATTTCTCCTAATGCTTAGCAAGAAATTCAGATAAAGAAAAGCTGTTATGTAAACCGATAAAGAAGTAAAATTGATGATATTTTTTTCCCTTCCCTATGTTGTTCTTCCACTGCAGTAGGTATGTCAGAACAAAACGTTAGCAGCGGTATCTACATAAACTAAGGGAGAGGGAGAGAAACCTGAAAGAATGGAAGTCACTCATGAAGTCTGAGCCAATATCAGATAAGTAAAGCAGAAGCTTTTTTTTTTTTTTTTGTTTAGGTCAGTTCTTTGCAGGGGAAATGTATAAGAACCTGCAGTTCCAGTGTTTTTGAGAAAAGAAGCTGTACCTTGCACTTCGAATCGAGTTACTGAAGAAAGTAAGTGTGAGTTATTGGTCTAGGACATAAGTCACACAAACTGTAAACGAATCACAGTAGGAAGATAATACTTCAAGTAGAGCAACAGAGACCATGAAGGGCAAGACTAAGCAGTCCTACAGGAAGGTCTTTCCCAAATAAATAACTAGTGCCAAACTCATGGATTGAAACTAAATGCCAGAAATGAATTACCGTATCCTTTAAGATGTCGTTGATCCCGAAGAATTACCACATTGACAGTACACCACTAAGAGCTGAACCTGTTGTTTTGGGATTTGGGAATTTATGTGGACAATGACCTACCTTTCGACCAACATGAGTCCATTGTCATAAGAAAGCCCTTCTGTATTGCACAGCTTATAAGCAAAGTTTTGTCTAGATCTAGGGATGTTATTGTCCCCTTTTATTCAGCCCTCATTATGCCTGTCTTTGAGTATAATGCTCCCTTTGGCATGTATCTGTCCAGATATTTGTAACAACTGGAATGCTCACAGAGGTATCTTACTGAAAGGAAACAAGGCCTAAACGTTGTGTCCTACATGGACCGACTCAAAGTCCTGTCACTATATTCTGTATCCAACAGACTGTAAAGATGTGACCTGTGTCTGGCATACAAGGCATCCTCCGACCCAGTACTGATGGACTTATTACACATCAGCAAGTAAAATGACATCAGAAGTACTCAGTGTAGGGATATAAACCTCTTCTGCAACATCAACAGAACAGTATAGAGCAACAGGTTTATCTCAGAGGATACTGCTACTCTGGAGTGGATTCTCCATCCATGTAAAACAAAGCTCGGTCCCAGTCCAAATTCAAGCGCAACTCGGAACTATGAATGGGAAACTGAAAATTTCCCTAAGGACTGCTCCCTGTACTACTAATGAACAGAGGCAACTTCTCAATGCTTTATCTCATGCATGCATCTCCTCAAATTATCTATGGTATAATCCCAGTTATTCTTATTAAAGGTAATATATAATTATCAGCAATAGGATGGGTAAGGCAGTTTCCAACCAAATGGGGTAGGTTAATTCAAGAGCCAAAAGAGAAATTAGCTAGACTTAAAATGGCCTATAAGGGCAGCTATCCTAGTACTTGCCAATGAACCTATTAATCTATAAGAGAAAGAGCATAGCCAATGCTGAACAGGAAGGCAATAAACAGGATGCTTCCTTTAAGTATTGCCACTATTTAAGAAAGGTCTCTTATAAAATAAGGAAAATAATTTTGCATCAATTACTAGAAGAAAAACCTTATAAGATACTGGAAAGATGCAAGAAAGCAAACTAGCGTTTATACATGTGTTAGGATATTACCTAGGGATGGACAGAACTAAAGCAGGACAAATTTTACTGACCAGGCATAATGAACAGGGTATAAAACTTATATGCTTATTGTCTGGCATGCCAGAAAACTGCACCATATCCTAAATATAAAAAAACCTTGATTTCAGTGCCTGTCATTAAGTTACCATTTGGACAATTTGCTGCGGACATCATTAGGTCCCTAGTAAAATCTAGCAGAGAATGTCGGTACATAAAAGTGATAATACACTATGCTACCAGATCAGTATGCCATCCACAGACAGATGGATTAATAGAGGTTTAGCAAAAGACTGAAACCTATGCTAAGGAATGTTACTGATGCAGATGATAAAAAAAATATATATATTTGCTTTAATTTAGATTTTCCTTATTTAAACTTTTGGTCACCAGGCATCCCAAAGGACTACTTGATGTTCCTAATGAAACTTGGGAAGAAGAAAAAACATTTAGTAAGACTACATTAGTTTGCAGGGCAGATAATTTGATTATGTCCATAGTTAAGGAACACATGCAGAGAGCCCAGAAAATGTAGCAACAGGTTTATTATAATAATGCCTGACATAGGGAATTTAACATGTCAGATCATTTACTAGATCCTATGCCCTCTATGGAGAATGAATTTCTGACCAAGTGGCAGAGGCATTTGAGGTGATTAAAAGAAGAAGTAAAGTGAACTACAAGGTTAGATAACCAGGAAAAATGAATAAAGGAAGAAAAAGAGCAAATCTATCACATTAATGTATTAAAGACATGGAAAGAAGTAGAAAAACATTCTGTGATCCTGTGAGCTGAAATTCATTTAGGAGAATGCAAAGAATGTCTTCCTGACCTGCAGCTAAGGGAATCCTTGTCAATACCACAAAAGCAAGGAAGTAAGGGAACTTCTTGTAAGAAATAAAGGACTGTTTTCAAAACGACATGGCAGAACTAAACTGGCGGAATATAACATACAGATAACTCCTCGAATAAAGGATTGACTGTGACCTTACAGAATACCTGAATCACAAAAGCAGTAAGCATGATACTAGGCTCAAAACATACTTACTTTACTCAAAAAAAATTGCTCAAACTAGGCATGATTGAAGAGTCACTGAATATATGATTCTGTAAAAACTTAATTAAATTCAGTAGTGTTTCATAACTGTCCCATGCCTAGAATTGATGATTTGATAGAGAGCATGGGAAAGGTCATTTACTTGAGAACACTGGAACTGATGAAGGAATACTTATCCCTCTGCCAAAGAGGGGTCTGAATGGAGAGATGATAGAATCAGCAAGCAAAGGAGAGTTGTATTGCTGGAACTGAATTCATCCTGAAGTCTTGGTGAGTACCTTCACAAGGTGGACACTGTTTTTACAAAATCTCACCAAGACGACACTGATTTATGGACTGTATTTTACATAGCATATATTATAGGCAGGCATAGGTTAAAAAGTAAAAAAGGCAGCTGGGCGCACCAGTCCGAGTATAAAAAAGTGCCCAATCCTGGTATGTGCACTGGTGCCAGGACTTTAAAAAATGACAGTGTAGAATCATCAAGACAGAAACATTTCTACAGTGGTGTTAGTCCAGCCTAAGGGGAGGATGCCCCCCCCCTGTTGTAGGAGAAAGTAGTACTACACAAAAAATACAAAAACTGACAGGCCAAAAAAAGAGCCATAAAGGTAAGAGTGGACTATTGAGAAAAAGGAAGACATTATATATTATGCAAGAAGCCCAGAATTTCCAGATAGAAGACATCCGAAAAGATTAAGATAAATTAGAGGAAAGAAAAATACTTGCACAAGAAAGTTAATACTGAAAACAGTCCTGACATCTAGGAACAAAGTCCAAGCTATAAACCAATTTGCTCTTCCTGTTCTAACTTACAGTTTTGGGGTGATTGATTCACCCCAAATGGTATTGAATTAGTTGGACAGGAAATAAAAAAAAATGATTCAAGCTTATCAAATAATTTACAAAAATCAGTGTATACCAAGAATATATGTTACCCATTCTGAAGGAGGTATGGGCCTCCTTGAGATGTATTACATGTATGGATCTACATTTGTAGGACTGCATATATATCTGCTGACCTCACAAGATCCAAACATAGTGAAAGGTTTAAAACATGAGGAGAACAAGTCTGAGATGACTTCCCTATTTAGTTTAGCAAAAGCATATTGGTGTCATATGGAAATCAGACTGGAAGTAGATAAAAATCAGGCAGCAACTGAATGTGTCAAGAAACAAAAGAAAGAATATAAGGAGAAAGATCAGATGAGAAGGCAAAAATGTGGAAAAGGCATAAATATGGGTCTATATTACGAACACGAAAAACTGTATGAGCAAATACAAAGACATCGACCTATATTGCGCGAAGTACAGAAATCCCGAACGTACAAAACCGCAAATTCCAAAATGTCGATTTGTTTTGGTTGGCCCATCTGCGATATAGCTCCGTAAGGTAAGTGTGCGATAGATAAGACTTTAGTGTTAGGATGTGGGTTAAGGTAAGTGTATAGATATGTAATGTATTTAAGGTTTAGTGTAGTGTTAGAAGTAGGGTTGTTTTAAGTGTATGTATATGTATTGTTTATTTTTTTGGGGTGTATGTCTGTAGGGGAAGTGTGCGGTAGTTACAGACCTTAGGGTTAGGGCGGGGTTAAGGATAGTGTATAGATAGTTGTGTATGTGGGGTTTAGTGTAGTGTTGAAGGTAAGGTTTTGTTAAATGTATGTATGTGGATTATTTATTTTGTTTGGGTGTATGTGTGTAGGGGACGTGTGCGGTAGTTACGGACCTTAGGGTTAGGGAAGGGTTAAGGCTAGTGCATAGTTAGTTGTGCATGTGGGGTTTAGTGTAGGGTTAGAGGTAGGGTTTTGGTGCTTTACCTTAGGTTAGAAGTAGGGTTTGGTTAGTGTATGTGTGTGGTTTATTTATTTTCTTTGGGTAGGTAGTATGTAGCGGGTGGTGGGGTTGGCCGACTATGACAGTTCGCTATTTGTTGTTTCGCGGTTTAGTGCATTCTGGATTTTCGTGGTATAGGTGTCGACGTTTAGGTATTCGGGAATAGGGTTTTTTACTTTGGTAATATAAACCCCATAAATATAATTGAAAGTACAGAAAACTCCTGAAACAACCTCCTGTTGATCACGATCTGATGCAGGAATGGTTAAGGAGAGGTGAATTTCAACCAAAAGGTGAAAGGTTAATACTGGCAGCCCAGGATAGTGGACTTTGTCCAAGTCCACTGAATAAGTGGGAGAAACAGATAAATGTAAAACAGAACTGGAAACAGTCGCACATATTGTTGCTGGGTGAGATACACTAATTGCAGCGGGCCTATATACTGAAAGACATAATAATGTGGCAAGACTGTTACACTGGGGATTGTGCAAATAGTACAGTACTGAAGTACCTGAGAAGCACTGGGAAAATAAGCCACAAAGCACTAGAGAATAATGACATTAATATCACATGGGATCACCCATTACCAACAGTTCAAAAAATAAGAGGCGAGAAAACCAGATATATTAGCCCATGGGAAGTAGACAAAAGTAACATTGATCATGCAGAGAGACTCAAAGTCATAAAACACCAGCATTTCCAGGCAGAAACAAGGGCAATGTGGACGAAAGCTATCCAGACAGTTCCAATGGTAATAGGAGAAATGGGACTCATAAAAAAGAATTTACTGTTGTATTTAGATATGTTACCGATACATGTAACTCGATATGATTTACAGAAGGAGTAAATTCTGGGCACATTGCAGGTGCTGCGAAGAGCACTTTTGGCTAACATCAAAGACTGAAACAATACTAATTTCATGAACTTTAATCATACTTTGACATAGGAATTGAGTCCATTCCTGTCATGGTACTGGAAACTCAAAAGACTTGTAGAAATTAAACCTTGAGAACACTGGACTTGTTGAAGGAATACTTCTCCCTCTGCCAAAGAGAAAGTAGCATTTGTAGCCCTTGATGGTCTGTTTCAGTACTTTGTGTTACCACTTACCAGTTCAAAGGCTGATGGTTAAAATATTGTATCTCCACTCATGATGTACCTGCTGCATATCTGGATAATATGGTAGCCCATTCAGAGAACTGCAAGTCTCACTTGCCAAAAGTGCAAGATGTTCTTGAATGAGTGCTAAGGAAACTAAACTGTGCATGATGGAAGCCAAGCATTTGGGCTACATTATAAGAAAAAGGGTAGGAAGACCACACATAGAAAATAATACATGCCATAAAAAACGATCTGTACCCTTCACTAAGAGGCAGGCAAAAGCTTTTCTTGGACTAGCTGGGTATATAGAAAGCTTTTGCCTCATGTTGGGACCATTGCCTTTTTTCTGGTAGCTCTTAAAATAGAAAGCATTCCTATCAAGGCACAATGGTCTGTAAAAGCAACAAAGCATTTCATGTACAAAAAAAGTTATGTTATGGATCTGTGTTAATGGATCCTACTTTTACTAAAGGGTTTAACCTATGAACAGGTGCATTGGAAGCAGTTGGGTGACAGTGCTATCCCAAGAAATTCAAGGTGAGGAACACTCAATTTGCTGTGTATCCATGAAACATAGTGTCTAGCAATAAAGTGGGTCTTCTGGGCCTTAAACCACTATTTGTTACATAGGCATTTACATTTGCTGACAGACCATGTCCTTTTGCAATGTTTAAATAGGCCAACTGGTAGCAATATGAAGTTGTAGTGGTAGGCACTGTTTATCTACCCTTTCCAATATACAATGACCCACAGGCCCAACCTAGTCTTTCAAAATATTGATGAGTTTCTTAGGGGCTACAATGCATTGTTATAAATCCAAAACCCCTGGATTGTATTGGAGCGGGGTAGTTGTAACATGTATATTCTAGAGGAAGGGCTAATGTGTTTAAGTGAGTGTTCATTTTTGGGAAACATACACAAACTGAAAGCTTGACAACACTGTGTTAGCTAGATAGAAATTAGGTGATAAATGTTGATCACTCCTGTACAAATGGAAGTATCATGAGGGGCTAAAGTCAGGAATTAGTGCTTCACTTGGAGGATTATCTGAAGGACGACCCTGGATGTGTGGAGTATGACAACCCAGTCAAGGCTAAGCCATGGACTTTACCTTGTGGAGATAACTGTTTACAGAGCTGCAAGCTTGGCCTTGGAAAAACTTGGAGCCTTGGACTTCCTTTTCTTCAGAAGACAGCCTATATCCTGGAAGAAGTAATTATAGGTATTGTGCTTTCTTTGCTTTGAACTGGAAGCCAGGAGAGCAATTATTTAGTTTCATTGAACTATGTGGTTTACTGTATAAACTGTTTAAAAATTGAGTCCTTCCTCCACTCTCACAGGAACTTAGATTTTAGACACACACACACACACACACACACACACACACACATATATATATATATATATATATATATATATATATATATATATATATATATATATATATGTGATTGTTTTATGAATTGTCACTGCATGCATTTATCATGTGTTTAAATTCTGGAAACATTCATTGATGGTACATTTGGTTAATTTATGCAATGGTCAAATTTTAGGACATCGACCATTATGTAATTTAGGATTTTTTCCCCTTTCTGCATGGTTCTGCAACCCTGGAGTTAGTATTTTTAAGTTCCAGAAGTATGGGGGCTTTAAAAGTTGTTTTTTCTTCTTTTTTTTGTGATTGCAAGTGTAATCTATTGTATATATTTTGGGATCACTTTAGTTGGATTATTTTATAATTTATGTTTCAAATCTCATTGGCGTTTATTATATAGTTACACACACACACACACACATATATTTAGATACTCATTTGAACTTAGCCAAAGGTTCAGAAAGCTGTATATGCACTGTCCTATCAAGTTGCATAGTATCATTGCATCCAGTAGCATTACTTCCCTCAAACCTTGAGTATTCGTAATGATATGCACTTTTTGTAATGGTCATAAACCATTAGTTAAGTTTCACTGGCTCCCCTTGTATTTATTTGTATCACTTTCGTGTATAAAAGTAGTTTAATTCAGATATAACAGATGGCATCTTCAGAAGTATAACTGATTGCAAAATAACACAGAAATACAGTTGCTTAGTCACCTCTCACACCATTTAAGGCTTGGGAATTTAGGCATTTAGTAAAAACTGAAAACAGGTTCCAAAAATGTGACTTTTTTTTTTTAGAAGGTGGGTAATTGTGAAACCTTTTGACATTATTGCAGAGAATTGATGCATTGCATAACAGTGCAAGAGCACAAAATGGATGAGATGTGTCTCACACTATATTTATTTATTTATTCCTTTTTCATGTATTTGATTTGAAATGTTTTATATTCTCTTACCATTTTGAGTGTTTCAGAATGTATGTCACTTCTTTTACATAGCCTCCAGGCATTGCACCAGATCTATGCTATCAAAAGAGTACATATCAAAGCCTCAGTGCACAGTTCTGCTTGTGTAAGATCTAACTCTGTATGACATGTGCCGTGTATACATCTGAAGGTATAGCTGCTTGTATTGGAATTTTATGGAAAATTACAAACCTTTTTCACATAATTACATTGCATCTGATGAATTTAGAAAGACAGGATATTCAAGTATTGCTCAATATATATTCTGGGAAAGTTTAGTGCTAAAACTCCATATGGCATCCGAACAGCATGACTGAGGCTTGCTGCAATCCGATTATGTATTGCTCATAGTTTTAAAAACTAGAATTTCTTTCTGAACTTTGACACAAAATATTTTGAAGTATTTTAAAATAATAATCATCGACTCCTTCATTGATAACTAAGGTGGTTCCTTACACTGATCTATTTTAAAGTTGTTTAAGAATGCAAAAGTGATGTCCCTTGATCTCACCTTAAAATGTGAACAAAGTTTTCAAAGTGTTTGAAACTGTGACTTGTTCTTAGCATGTTCCACGAACTGAAAGATTCTTCATTCCTTATTTGGTCATTGCTTTCATCACTCAGGCAGTGGTTAGGGATACTGTTGTCTCACAGCCCTTTGCTTTCTAGTTCACTTCTGATGGGCTGCCTGTTCCGTGGAGTGTTGTTGTTCATATGTCAATGTGGGTTTTTGCAAGTTTCTCTATTTTCCTTTCAGTTTCTAAATGTACACTGCTAAGTGGTTGGCAGTACTCTGTAATGGCCATTTTGTTCCATGTTTTAGAAAGACATACAGATGCGTGTGAATCTGTGTGTGTGTTCTGAAAGGGACTTGTATCCCTCCCATGACTGGTCTCATTCATTACACCTGTTGATTGCAGGGTTAGACTGAGGCTTGACTTGGAACTACTGGAAAATGAATAAATGGACATTTAATTCATGCAATTTGAAGACAGCACTTCACTGGGTTTGTAAAGAAATGTAAACAAGATCCATTGTCACTGCACTTAGTGCTGTTCATATTACTGTTTTCCAATTTCTGTCCTTGTATGATATTTTGTGACATGATATTTTGGGCACTAATTGTACAACTATTGATTCACTCAGTATAATTTTTGGTATCCTCCTACTACTACTTGGTTCTATTGCGTGAATATGGGTTACTAATGTGAGCTGAAACAAATGTAATGCATAGCCTATCACATTTTTTTCTGTGAAGTAATGCATCCTATAAGGAAGCAATGCTAAAGAAAAACAGTTGTTGTGTCTTTCAGCTTTTCCCGGTTAGGGGTGGCTACAGCGGAACTCCGGTCCGCTAATGATTGGCAGTAGATTTTTACGTGCCGAGTTGCCGGCCCTGACGCACAACCTTCAACGAAGGTACGCCCATTGATGCATGTCTCCACACAGAAGACGCTGTAGCTGAGAATGGAACAGGACGTCATGTGAGGCGACAACGCTACCGCAGCACCACCACCGTGGCGCTAAAGAAAAACAGTAGTAGTAGTACTATATTTTGTGTAGGGAGAAGGCTTAACATCCCCACATGGGAGGTTGCACTGCCCACAGCCCTTGTTAATATAATCAGCTATGAAGTAACCAGACTTCAGAGAAAAAATATTTATTCTTAGTTGCAGCAAAGTTGGGGTTCATGTCTGATTTAGAGAACCGTAATTTGTTTTCAGTGAACAGAGGTCACGTACTTCTGCTGAACTGCTTTCCTTTCATCAGCAACACATAATAAGTGAAGCATTTGTCTTTCTCCCTGTAAGTGTGTGCTGCTTATCAGGCCCTGTTCTAAAAAAATGACTTGGATATGAAATAAAATTTACAAATGGAAAGTGAGTATCTACAGGTCACAGATGTGTGCATTTGAATGTTGAAATCAGAGAGGTTTTATCCAAAAAAAAAGTTAAAAAGCAGTGCAGAACAACATATATATTAACCAGAACATATCTCAATGAAGCCATGACATAAGTTCTGAAACCTGCAGAGTTCTAATAGATAGGAAACAGCCCATATGATAAGCCTGAGCTATAGCAGAAGTATACAAAGAAGAAAGATACATCCTGCATGTACCAAACTACAGATGCTTATGTGTACCTGTTATCTGAAGGGTCTGCTTCTCCAGAAATGTATTATTTCTAGATTCATCCCATTCTGTCATCCATACTTTGCGATTTCTGACTTCACAGTGGCAGCACTCAGATGTCCATTAAAATGCATACCAGCTGCCTTTTGATCTATGCATGCTTGTCTCCTTAGTGTAATGCAGATGTTAACATATGAACACTGAGGTATACCTTAGCATAACCATTCCTAAAATCATGCATTATTAATGTTCCTATCCATGTTGACTTACTGCAGCATTACTGGTATGTTTCATAAAATGCCATTAAATTATGTCGTAAACACATTCATTTAAAGGGTCTTACAACAACATTAAGGGTATGTATCATAATATGCCATTAAGTTATATCACAAACACATCCATTTAAAGTCTCTTACAGCAACATTATGGGTATGTATCGTTACATGCGATTAAACTGTATCACAAGCACATCCATTTAAAGGATCTTACAGCAACATTATAGGTATTATCTTAAAATGCCATTTAATTATATCACAAAAATAGCCATTTAAAGGCTGTTTATCAGAGTTCTGCCATGCTGATTGTTACATCATCGTAGTATGGTAAGTAGTCTGAAGACTGTTTACACCTGAGATATGGAACACATTGGTACTTATCTGATACAGTAACTTCAGCATTACATGAAACAAATCAGAATATACTTTCATGCCGTGTATGTCATACATAAAAGTCTTATGCAGTGTCTTCTTTGGGCAGTAACAAGAAAGATTTAAGGACAAACAAAAATTCTCTGCAGTGGTAAAACCATTAATATAGTGAAGTCAGTGCTACCAATGAAAGAAACAATGCAGTAGGATTTGCTGTTTGTTCAGTGGACATACTGCCAGTTATGCATTAAACAGAGTACAGAATTAACACAATTAGTGCCTAATGTACTATGATTAGTCATTCTCATAGACATATTTGAGAGGATGTGCTGTCACATTAAACAGTGGTGCTAGACTTCTGGTTGCACTCTGCAAACTAGAAACAAAGTGATGGTGATGGTCTTCATATTGGTCACTGTTGTAGTAGCCTTATCTAAATGGGTTATATCCTGCCAAAGATATAACAGTCGGCCAGCTTCCAGAGCTCCATAGCAACTTCCACCTGCCCCAACTGTCAGGCAGTTCGAGCTGAGCTGAATAAAAGACAAGATTGAGTGTAAAGTCCTTTAGTGCTTTACTGCTGCTGAAGAGTATACTCCTTAGAGGCATTTGAGGAATGGCGGTCAGCTTCTGCTTTGGAGGAGCCTGCCCTAGAAGAAGTAAGAGCAGCACTAAGGAAAATGAAGTCAGGGAAAACAGCAGGCTCAGATGAGGTCACACCAGATATGATAAAGATGTTGGGTGAGATAGGGGAGAAATGGCTTCTGAGGGTACTCATAGCAGTGTGGAAAGAAAGGCATATCCCAGATGACTGGAGAATAAGCATACACATGTCAGTATACAAGAACAAAGGAGACATCCACAACTGTGGAGAGTACAGAGGAATAAAACTCCTATAACATTGCATGAAAGTTCTGGAGAGGGTGATTGATAAACGGATACGCAGAGTAGTAGAATGTAGGATGGGGGATGAGCAGTTTGGATTCCGATCAGAGTGCAACACAACTGACCCAATGTTTGCAGTGAGAAGAAGCTAGAGATGAGGAAGCAGTTCAACTGGGCATTCATAGACTTGGAGAAAGCATATGACAAGGTCCCAAGAAAGCTGATCTGGACAATACTGCGGTGGTTCGAAGTCCCAGCAACATTGGTAGAATTAGTGGAGGCTATGTACAAGGACCCAATGACTCAAGTACGAACAGTGTTCGGCCTCACAGAGGGGTTTCCAGTGGAAGTGGGTGTACACCAGGGTTCAGCTCTGAGCCCACTGCTGTTCATACTGCTGATGGACTACATTAGCAAACAGGTTGGAGGGGACAGATCAACAAAGTTCCTGTATGCAGATGATGTGGCATTACAGGCAGACTCTGTGCAAGAACTCCAGGAAAGTATAGAGCAATGGAATGCAAAACTGAAGGCACATGGGATGAAACTAAGCACAGCTAAGACAGTGGTAATGGCAGCAAACTGGGAAAAACAGAAGAAGCTGAGAATTAAGACACAGTAGACGGGAAGATAGTAGAACAGGTAATTAGCTTCAGGTATCTGGGAGGGGTGGGTGAGGAGAAGAGAAGTCTGAATGAAGAGGTTGAAGCTAGAATCAGAGGGATATAGTCTGTGACAGAAGAATGTCAAAGAAGCTGAAAAGTAAGGTGTACAAGACAGTAGTGTGACCAGCGCTACTGTATGGTACAAAAACCTGGGCAGTAAAGGCAGAGCAGATGAAGACGTTAGAGGTGATGGAAATGAAGTGCCTAGCAACCTATACTTATGACTTGTACTATATTTCTGTGACCCTGCTTTAATATTTTGTAAATATCATAATTACTTGTATTATTTCTGGAGCTTTTCTCCTTGGGTCTCCACTGAAAATGGACCCCTGGCTCATCTGTGCTAACCTGGTTAACAAGTGACAATAAATAAATAAATAAATAAAT
Source organism: Protopterus annectens (assembly GCF_019279795.1). NCBI lineage: Eukaryota > Metazoa > Chordata > Ceratodontiformes > Protopteridae > Protopterus > Protopterus annectens. The sequence continues at coordinate 474,161,613 of NC_056729.1, forward strand.
ACATACATAAAGGGTGGTAGGATGCACTCTGTGGGACAGACAAAGAAATGAGGATCTAAGAGCAGAAGCCAAAGTAGTTGCAATTGCAGAAAACATCAAATAGAACAAGTTATGGTGCTTTGGACATGTGCAGAAAAGCTGAAGACAATCTGGTGAAGAAGATTTGGGACAGGCAGGAAGAAGGTAAGAGGAAACGATGATGTCCAACAAAGAAGTGGGTGGATTGTGTGAAAGAAGATCTGTGACAGTCAGGTGTGAGTGTCAAAGAAGGCAGGAGTGTGGCATTGAATAGAGAGAGATGGCGACAGATGACTCGATTCCCTGACCTCATGTAGAAAATGGGAAAAACGGGGGCTGATGATGATGATGGTCAACTTCTGCTTTGCTTTTCTGGGCAGATAGGTTCCTTTTTGGGGAAAATAAATTTCCATTTTCTTAAATGTATTGCATTTGTATTACTTTCTTCTTCAGGAAAGTTATTCTAAAAGGTAGGAGTGATATCTTTTAACCAGCTATCTCAAGATTCTAATGTTTATTTAAATGGAGCACTTGTTTTTTTCTGTCAGTTTAAAAGTAGTGTAAACTTAATGAAACATTTATTCTTTGGAGAAATTGTGTTTATTTTCCTGTTCTGGGGCTGCTGTAGTGTTTTCAGATGCTTTTTACTGTGTTTTTTTTTTGACAAAAATTTAACTTTTGTGGACTGGTAATTTTACTGACATGTATTGCTTGTCTTCCCCAGGAAAGAGGCACCATTTTCGGCTTGTCCATGGAACAAATTGCCAATCCCATGGTTGGTCCTTCTTCCAGCCACAAAAAGAAAGAGTTAATCAAGCAGCCTTTGCCACCATAGCAGGCTAACAATTTGCCTCATTCACAGATGGGTGGCTCTGCTGTGGTGATTTGTTGCACCTCAGACCACTCGTCTTTTTCTCCAGATCCCTCTGGTGTAGCACCTACAGCCACATCCTCTGCAGCTGTTGGAGTCCCTCAGTGGACAGGGAAGAGCCACTCTCATCAGTTCTGGGAGAGGGAACAGGGAAGGTTTCCCTGTTGTATCATAATGCTGTGCCCTTCCCTGGGTGAGCAGCAGTTGCCATTAGTAATATGGTTGGCCCTGTTTTTCCTGTCAAAGAAACAGAAAACCAAGCTTGTATCTGCTTTTCCTCAAATTTCTTTGGCTAGGAGTAGTTTACTGGGACTGAGTCAGGCTTTAATTCAGTCTGTTGATCCTTCTTGTAAAGTAATTTTTGGTAAAATAAAGAGGGGCTCCTCCTTTCCTGAATAGATTCAGTTTTCTGAATCTGAACAGGAAGATGCAAGGATGCATTTAGGACTTTGTTGTCATATTTCTGATTCAGACTCAAAGGACAGCTCAGTTATTTATTCTCCCTGTGGGGTCTTTTCTTTGCTGAGATGATTGCTAGAATGTCCCAGTGGCATTTTCAGTGGATGAACACTAAGGTTTCTCAGTACCTCAGAAAATACTATGTGTTGCAGGATTTTCCAGACCCTACACCCGTTCCTTCTGTCCTGTCTGCTTTAGAGGATGTGTGTCTTACTGCCTACAGCTTTCTTGATAATCAGTCTGCTGTCCATAAGAAGGCAGATAAGATACTGTATATAAAGTTCCTCAGTCTTTTACATTTTTGTACAGTATTAAAACTGACCCAGCAGCTATAGCCTTAGTTGACTCCTGTGCTGCTAAGCACTTAGTTAATTTCAGTCCTAATCTTTCTAATAAGGATGTGGAAATTATATATACAGGGAAAAGGTGTATACTTCTGCAACTTTAATTTTCAGAATTTTAAATTGTCAGGCTCATATGTTAAAGTTTATTCTGGCAATTTGTTTATGTAAGAGGAATGTTTTATCCACAGTTTCTTCTTGTGAAGAGAAATCTGCTTTAATTAACTTAGTTTCTTCTATTGCACAGGTCACTACACATTGTTTGCAGTGTGTGTATGATTCTGTTGATACTTATTCCAGGGTTATGGCCAGTGGTACTATTTTAAGGAGGTTTACTTGACTGCATTCTCAGAACCTCCAAAGAAGGGGCAAGCTGATCCATAGAATCTCTAAGATTTTTAGCCCTCATTTTCAAAATTGTCCAAGGGATTTTCTTTCTCCTCGTGCAATTTTATGGGGAAAAACAGAATAAACAGTCTCAACAGAGTTCAGGTAACAGATGTTTAAGAAGAAGCGGCAAGAGCGCTGTAAATAGAAGTCTCAAACCTCCCAAAGCCAAGGGCAGTCCAAGTCTGAAGAGGCCTTGTGACCCCTTCCCACCCTGGCCCCTTTTCTCTTCCAGAAAGTCTGAATCTCCATTTTTCTCTTTGGCAACAGATTGCTTCAGAAAAATGGGTTCTGAAAATCATTCATCAATATTACAGACGGCAGTGGGAGGAAATTCCTTCTTTCCATGGGATCACTCATTTTATTCAAGGATGTTCCTAGTGCTAAAGAAAGCAAATGCTTGAAGACCAGTTCTGGATCTTTTTTCCTAAACCAGTTTGTGATAGTACCCAAATTCAAAGTGATGTCACTTCACAACCTGTTACCTCTTCTTCCTTTATCAACTTTATCAAGTTTTCTAGTAGCAGCAGACTTAAATGATATGTACCATTACATCCCTGTTCATCCAGACTTCAGATGTTTCTGAAGGTTTTGTGTGTCTGGATCCCATTAGCAGTTCTCTGTTTTACCCTTTGGACTATCCACTGCACCAAGAGTGTTCACAAAGTATCTAGCTCCAATTATAGCTCATCACAGGCTACATGGAGTCCACATTTTTCCATATTTAGATGACTTGCTTATTTTGCAGAATCTTTTTCAAAATGTCAGGAATCTCTCTGTTGGATGAGAGAGCTCTTGCACAAGCTGGACTTCCAAAAGAACATTTAAAAATTGTTTCTTGACTCCAGCACATGGGATTGTGTTCCTGGGATGTCATATAGACAACTCAGTGTAAAGAGCTTTTCTTCCACAGGAAAAATGGATCTTTATTTAGATCTATTTCTAAGGTTTTCAACTCAGGCTTCCGTCACTTTGAGGGAATACCTCAGAATTGTCATGATTCTTTCAGTCCACATGAGACAGCTAGAGTGGTATCAGAAATCTCTTTGGTCCCAGCATCAATACCGTTTCTTTTCAGATCTCAATACTGGGGTATGTCAGAAGAGAAACATTTTGGCAAATATCTTTGCATCCAGGTATCCCCTTCTCCCTTCCTGCTGCAAAGCAGTCAGTCACCTCAGATGTTTTGGGCTTTGGTAAAGTAATGGGTAAGTAAGTTAAGTTACTTATGGTGGACATGGAATGGTAGAAGTATAAGTTGATGAGATGCTAGACAAGGGAAAAGGATTTAGCCAGGACTGGTACATGGACAGAGCCAGTTGTTGCTGAGGAAGACTCTTAGTAGGTTTTAAAGTGAGTTAGGTCGGCAGTAGTTATGATGGGCTGAGGGATAGTATTCCATATTTTGGAGATATAGTTAGAATAGAGTAAGTCACAAGCTTTATTGTTGGAATTGGAGACATAATAAAGATTTATTCGAGGATCAGAGTAGGTGAGTGTTGTTATAAGGTCGAAGCATTAGTTGAAGAGCAGGGATTTTATCAGGTTGGTGTACTAGTCTGTGGGCGGTAGTGAGTTGAGTCTAAGTTAAGTATTAATGGGGTCACTCTAGCTAGTTTAGTTGATGTAAGGCAGAGCTGTGGTGAGACCTATGTGGGGAGTTAGTAGCAAATTTGGCTATTTTATTGTAGCAGGTTTCAAGCTTGGCTAGATTTTGCTTATGTTAGTGAAGCTAGGAGAGGCATATAGCAGGGTGGAGAAAATATGAGTTCTGGCTATTGCTTGTCTAGTGTTGGTAAGGAAAGGCTTGATTTTGTACAGTGTACCTAGTTTAATTTGAGTCATCTTGATGGACTGAGATAGGTGTATGTCAAATTTCAAATTATTATCAAATTGAACACCTAATTTTGTTTGGGTCATGGCTGATATTATGGTGTTGTTGGAGGAATATATTTGAAATGGAGCTGGGGGATCTCATGATTTGCTGTTGTGAAAGAGCATCAGTTTAGTTTTGGATGGGTTCAGAATGAATTGTGAATCAGATAGGCAGGATTCAACTGCCAAGGAGGACTTTTCTGTTGTGGTTACAAGTTGTTTTAGGGAAGTTGCAGAGCAGATAAGAGTAGAGTCATCTGCGTATTGAACAATGGAGGCTTGGGGAGTAGATATATGGAGTCTGTTGGTAAAAATACTAAAATAGAAGAGGACCTAGAATTGAACCTTGGGGGATCCCCATGTTGACAGACAATAGGGATGAGAGTTCTTGTTGCCATTTTTTGGTGTTGGCCAGATAAGTAACTATGGAACCAAGCTAGAGAAGAGTTTTAGAGTGGAAAGTTCATCAGTAACTTTCTGATGGTTAACTGTATCAACAGCTTTGGTTAGATCCAAGAAGATGGAAGGTACAAGATGTTCTTCATCTCACATTGCTGCAGTCATAACCTGTGGGTAGTCCGCTGTCCTCGGTCGGCCCGAATACCAAAGTGTTAGGCTGGCGTCGGTCATGGGCGCTCAGAACTGACGTCAGTACGCAGTAGTACTTAAGCGCATGACCGACGCCATATCCTCAGTCTTTCTTGCCACATGGTCCGAAGCAGAAGCAGCGTTTGCAAGTGCCGTTCGGCATCCTGAAATTTTCGTTTTTTGAGTTTCAGACCGAAGACCAAGTTGGGCTAAGTACCCCGTTGGGGAATATTTTTGTCTTTTCTTGCCTCAGTTAATCCGGATGTCAGAAAAAGTTAATAATTGTATTTCTTGTGGGAAACAGATACCTCATAGGGACTATCACTCTCTGTATTCCTTGCTTGGGGCCTGAGCACGACGTGTCGGGTGTCGCTTTGGCGCTTAGATTTAATAAGCGCACCATTAAACGCAGATTAGATTGTGCTAGGCTTGTTTTCGCAAGCGGTGTAACAACATGCCGCCGGATCCTCCGGCCGCCACCGCAAAGAAGCGAAGGATAAATCGTTAAAGTCTAAACAGGATGAGTCGTCCGTTGCGGACGCCGGTTCTATGGAAACTACGGTTGAATCTGTGGATCCAGCCGAGGTCTCGGCTGAATAACAGGGGGAACCTTTAGTTTTACAGGAATTGGCCTCTCAGGAGTTAGGTCAGGCCGAGGGGGCTTCTCAAGTTTCTGTAGTTCCATCATTACAAAAGGTTATTAGGCCTTCTACTTCTGTCACTAAGGGCCCTGCTAAAGCTAGACCTGGTCTTTCTGGTACAGGCATCAGCCCTAGTTCTTCGGGCTCTGTTCCTAAAAAACATATGTTGAAAATGACAGAGGATTTGATTACTTTAATCAGGGGTTCTATGCCCCCTCCAGACAAGAGGCCTAGGGTGGAGACAGATGTGGAGGGATTGGAGCATTCCTCAGATTACTCTGAGTCTTCAGCTGAGGACATTCAGGATTTTCCTCCCTATTCTGATTCGGACGCAGAGGATTCCTGTCCTTATGCTTCTCCTCCAGAGGATTTTTCCTTTTCTGAAACCCTGCACTCCATGAGGGAGCATTTCAAGTGGGAAGGTCAGGATTTTTCAGATTCTCGTAAGAGGCTTAGGGAATTTTTGTTTTTGCCACAACATAGACCTTTGGCTATTCCCCCTGTTTTAGATGTTGTTCAGGATGTTTTTTCTGAAGCTTCCCGTAATCCTGATTCTTTACCCCCTGCCCCTGTCAAGCCAGACAGGTATTACAGAGTTCCAGAGGCTCATAAATATTTGTATAAGAGTCCTAGAGCTGACCCGGAAACTATTAGTCAAGGACCTAAGGGTGTCAGGGCTTCTGTAGTTAAGAATCCAGTACCTCTGGATAAAGATTCTAGGGCTTTGGATAGGTGGGGTAAAAAGGTGTATACCTCCTCCACGCTAGCTATGAGGGCTTTAAATTGCCAGTTTCATATGCTGAAGTATCAGAACTTTCTGTTAGGTCAGTTGAAATCTAAGGTAGATGCTTTAGCTGAGGGTATAGAGTGTAAGGAATTGCAGGACTTAGTTCATGCCTCAGATCAGGTTGGTAAGCATTCCTTGCAGTGTGGCTTGATGCTCTTCAGGCTTCTTCCAGGGTGGCTGCCACTGGTTCAGTTATTCATAGGCATGCCTGGCTTAAGGATCAAAATTTGTCAGAGCATGTTAAAGCTCGAATTTTGGATGCTCCTCTTCAATCTGAAGTTCTTTTGGTTCTCCTGTGGAGTCAGTTTTGAAAAAATGGAAGACAAAGCTAAGTCCATGCAGACGGTTAAGAATTTTACAAGTGCAGCCCCCTAAGTTTAGCAGGAATTGGCCTGCAAAAGGATGGTCTTACCCTTCTTCCGATTTTCAGTCTAAGGGCAGGTCTAGACGTGGTAGGGGCAGAGCTCATGCTCAGGGTTCTTTCAGACCTAGGACTTGGAGTTTTCCTGCACAATCTTCTGGTGAGGGCAGGGGTCAGCCTTTTCAAACAGACCCAATGACCTGTATCTCCAGCTGCCAGACTCTTCCTGTCTGGCAGCTCCTCTAGGAGGAAAGTTGGCACTTTTCAAACAAAATTGGCTTTTGGTCACCCAGGACAAATGGGTGCTGGACATTATAAATCAAGGCTACAAGTTTTATTTTCACACCTTGCCTCCTTTCAAAGGCATGCCAGATGTACCTCCTCAGCAAAGGCTGGAGGCTCACAAACAGATTTCTTTACTTTTACAAATGGGGGCGATCCAGGTGGTACCTCCGTCAGAAGTAGGCCTAGGGTTTTATTCTCGCCTATTCCTTGTGCCAAAGAAAGGAAACACTTGGAGGCCAGTTCTGGATTTGTCCATTCTCAATACATACCTAGACATTCCAAAGTTCAAGATGTTAACTTTACAGCAACTTCTGCCTTTGCTAGGCAAAGATCACTGGATGGTAACTCTGGATCTCAAAGAGGCTTATCTTCACATTCCTATCAGGCCCAGCTGCAGGAGATTCCAGCATTTTCGGGCTGGTACTTTTCATTATCAGTTCTCTGCATTGCCCTTTGGCTTATCTACTGCGCCCAGGGTGTTCACAAAGGTCCTGGCTCCTGTGATAGCCTTCTTAAGACTGAGAGGAATACAAATTTATCCTTATCTGGACGATTGCCTGATTCTTGCTCAAGACAAAGTCAAGTTACTTCAACATCTACAGTATGTAATGGCAGTTTTAAGGTGCCTAGGGTATTCTGTGAACGAAACAAAGTCCAGTCTAGTACCCTCTCAGGACATGTGCTTTCTGGGTGTGAGACTGAATACAGCCTCTCAGATGGCCTTTTGACCCCGGACAAACAAAGAAATCTTCACCTATACTTCCAGCAATTATCCCTAATGTCCAGGCTGACTGCAAGGACAGTCCTTCAAGCCTTGGGGTTCATGGCATCTTGCATTCTGGTACTTCCCAATGCCAAACTGCATATGAGGAAGCTACAATGGTATCTCAAAAGTGTATGGACTCAACACTGCCACGATTTGGACACTGTCATTCAGATAATACCTTGCATCCAGAAGGAATTCTTGTGGTGGGCTCAGGAATGTCACCTAAACAAGGGACTCTCTGTGACCCGACCAGAGGCGAGTCAGATCTTAACGACGGATGCCTCAGACCTGGCTTGGGGAGCACACTTCAATGGGAAATGGATTCAAGACACGTGGCCTCCCAGACTACAGCATTTGCATATCAACATGAAGGAGATGTTAGCAGTCCAATTTGCCCTGATGGCCTTCAAAGATCTACTTCAGCCAGGACAGGTGTTGATTCAAACAGACAACACAACAGTTATGTGGTACATCAACAAGCAGGGGGGAACCCATTCTTACCCCCTTTGCAGACAAGCTATGATTTTGTGGGAGACTGCTCTGAGTTTGCACATCACTCTTCAAGCACGGTTTCTGCCAGGAGCACAGAACTCCTTAGCAGATGTTTTGAGCAGACAAATTGTGGATCCCCACGAGTGGAAATTGGATCCTCATGTATTCCAACAGTTGACAGTGGCTTGGGGAACTCCAGACATATGAATTATATTTTGTATGAGAGTGTAATAACAAATTGTGACCCCTAGATGGCAATATCAGTATTGGAATCTCTTTAACAGTTGTTTGAACTAAGATATGTATAATTGTTTTTAAATATGTACAACGAGTGTTCTGGGCTGTGTTTTTAACATTTTTAACATTTTTGACATTAACATTTTTAACCTTTTAACCTGGCCATGATTTTGTGGTATCAGTAAGTTTTTTAATAATTGTAAATTAAATGAATTTTTTATTTAAAAAGATTTAAAGAATTTAAGCTTTCCACAGGAAATCCCTATATGGTGCTGGCATCTTTAATTGCTTAATAGGGCATTTAATTATTGAATTATGTGATTAACTGTAATTGTTTAGAGTATTTAAGAGCTCCATGAAACTTCAGTTTGTATTCTGTTTCATCGGAAGAAGTTTCTTAAACGAAAACGCAGTGGAATTTATCAGCGTTTATGCCCTTTGTGTTGCTGCTTTTGCTGGGACTTTGTGTTACTGCATGGTGATTTAATTTGCTGTGGTGGACCATTAAATCAACTTATTTCCAAGAAGAACGGAGGTTGCCTTATTTCCTCAAACAAGTATATTTCTCTTTGGTGAAGTACTGTGTTTATATACTTGTCTCCTTTTTTCTGTAACTCCAGACATAGATCTGTTCGCTTCTCCACTAAATTTCCAACTGCCAAAATTTTGCACAAAGATGTTTCACCCAAAAGCTTGGAAAGTGGATGCTCTATCTTTCAGTTGGAACAACCTTCATGTCTATGCTTTTCCTCCTCTGCCTCTCCTTCCCAAGGTACTCTTGAAAGTCAGACAGGACAAGCCTTGCATGATTCTAATAGCACCAGATTGGCCACGACAGCACTGGTATCCTCTGCTGAGGAGTTTAGTACAGGAGCCTCCTTGGCCTTTGCCACCAATTCCACACCTGTTGTCCCAGGCAAGCAATCATTTTCTCAATGTCAGGGTACAGTCCCTGCATCTGACAGCCTGGCGTATTCTGTTTTAGATCCTGGGGGGTCTCAGCTTCCTCAACAAGTTTTAAATGTCATTTTGGAAGCCAGACGGCCTAGTACTAGAAAAGTTTATGCTGATAAATGGAGGAGATTTTTTCTTTGGGGCACAGCAAAGAGCTTTGATGTTTCAGTGCCTAATTTGAGTTTTACACTACAGTACCTTACTGAATTATTAGACAAGGGTTTGTCTTTTTCCTCCGTGAAAGTTCATGCTGCAGCCATTTCTGCTCACTATGATTGTGACCCTCCTTTATTTTCTCACCCTTTGTTTAAACAATTTTTTAGAGGGGCAAAGAACATAAGACCCCCACGTAGAGCTCCTACTCCTTCCTGGGATCTCAGTTTTGTGTTGGAAAAGCTTACTTTACCTCCTTTTGAACCAGCAGCTACGTCTGAGTTGAAGTTTTTGTCCTGGAAGACTGCCTTTTTGTTGGCCATTACGTCTGCTAGGAGGGTATCTGAATTACAGGCTCTCATGGCAGTTGAACCCTTCCTGATATTTCATAAGGATAGGGTGTCCTTGCATACTAACCCTACTTTTATGCCTAAAGTTATTTCTAATGTGGCCTTAAACCAGTCTATTCATTTGCCTACTTTTTATGCTGATCCCCAAAATAAAGGGGAAAAAGTCTTGCATTCTTTGGATATTCACAGGCAGTTACGCTATTATTTGAGCAGAACTAAAGAATTCAGGCAGACTCAACAGTTATTTATATCTTTTGCTTTGGGTTCACAGGGGAAGGCTGTTTCTAAGCAAACTATTTCTAAGTGGATTGGCCATTGTACTGCTTTTTGTTATTCTCATCATGGAAAGGATGTTCCTGCTGGGATCAGACCTCATTCCACTAGGGCTACCGCCACATCTACTGCCTTTCTAAGGGGGGTAGCTACTAAGGATATTTTGGAGGCAGCTACTTGGAGTTCAGTGCACACTTTTACTAAACATTACCATCTCCCTCTTTATTCTAAGTCTAGGGCTGGGTTTGCCACTGCAGTTTTACAGGGCATGTTGGCAGCTCCTAATGCTTTTAGTTTGCCAGCCTCCCTTTACCTTTGCTTTGGGATTCTACCCACAGGTTATGACTGCAGCAATGTGAGGAAGAACATAGTACAGTTTTGTACCTACCATAAATGTAGATGTTCGAGGATCCACATTGCTGCAGTCCAATTCCTCCCTCCTTCCCTCTATAGTTTGGGGTTGCTGTGTTTCTGTTGGGGTTCTTATTATGTTATCTAGGTTGGTTGTTGGCTATTTCTATTTTGGCTATGCCCTTTCCCTTTCGCCCCTTCTGCCATCTGGGGCATGCAAGACTGAGGATATGGCGTCGGTCCTGCGCAAAGTACTACTGCGTACTGACGTCAGTTCTGAGCGCCCATGACCGACGCCAGCCTAACACTTTGGTATTCGGGCCGACCGAGGACAGCGGACTACCCACAGGTTATGACTGCAGCAATGTGGATCCTCGAACATCTACATTTATGGTAGGTACAAAACTGTACTTTTCTCATTATTTTTGTGTTGGTTGATGGTGTTGGTAAAACATAGAAGGACAATTGCATTACTATGGTTTGGGTGGAAATTGTGTGTGTTAGATAAGAGGTTATTAGATGATAGGCAGTTTAAAACCTGCATGTGGACAAATTTTTGTAATATTTTGGATAGGGGTGGAAAGATAGCAATAGGTCTATAGTTAGAGAACTCAGCAGAGTTGCTGCCTTTATGCAGAGAGATAATATATTTTCCAGGGAATGTAGTATCCCAGATAGAGCAGTTGAGCAGAATGGCGATGGAATAGGCAATAGCATCTACTGCTAGTTTTAGGAATTCTGTAGGTAGGTTATCTGCCACAAGGGTTGTAGGTTTAAGTTTAGAGGGTAATTTTTTATGGTATGAGTTTTGAACAGGTCTAAAGGAGAAGGTGTCACTGGTTTCATTGGATGTAGTTGGGAGAACTGGAGGTGTATTAAGATGAGACTTGGAAAGTGAGCGAAATAAATTTGTGCAGGAATGCTGTCATTGTCGCTAGTGGTTGAAGGGCAGGGGTGGATGATTGACCGGGTTGAATGAGTTTTTTTAATAGCAACCCAGATTTTTTTGGGATTGTTTGGTGCTGTTGCTGTATTACAGTATGGCATTTTTTTTTTGTCTAGTTTGACTTGGGACTTGGCCCTATTTCGAAGTTGTTTGTATTGATCTAGGTTAACTTGATTTTTGCTAGGATGCCAGAGTGCCCAGGCTTTAAGTAAATTTTTAGTGCCTTTTGTTAACCAAGGTGCATAGTTAGTTTTATTCTATTAGTTCTGCAAGGGGTTATCCTATTTAGTATATCAAGGAAGGTGGTGTTAAAATAGTGCAGAGCAGTATCAAGGGGGAGAGTTTTGAGTGGTGTCCAATCACAGAGTTGTAAGAGTGAAATAAATGTTTGAGCATTGAAGTTCATTTTGTTTCAATTTTGACTGAAGAAAGTATGTTTGGGGGGATTAAGATGATGTCTGAGTAAGTAAGTACTAAGTAGGGAGATGATCACAAATGCCATTGGGGAGGCAGCCTGATTGAAAGGCTAGAGAAAGTTTGTTGGTTAGGATCCAGTCTAGTATTGATTAGCTTTTGGTGGCTTTGTCTGTTCTTGCTGCAGTTTGTATATTCTGCGAAAAGCCATGTAGGTTGATGAAATTAGTGGGAATATCAGAGTTATAAGAGTAACAATCAGTGTTGAAGTCACCCATTATGATGGTTTTTTGTGAGAAAAGTACAGTTTTGTACCTACCATAAATGTAGATGTTCGAAGATCCACATTGCTGCAGTCCTAACACTTGGGTAGTCCGCTGTCCACGGTCGGCCCGAATATCAAAGTATAAGGCTGACGTCGGTCAGGGCGCATTTAACTGACGTCAGGACGTCAGGGTACAAATGCGCATGACCGGCGTCATATCCTCAGTCTTTTCTTGCCCCAGATGTCAGAAGACCTTAAAAAGAAAGGTCAAAACCAAAAGACAGCAAACAAATAACCAACCACCCTTGCACTAACTATATGTACAATAGATATAATACACACAATATGTACAACCCAACCCACACAACCACCTCCAAGTACAGAGGGGAAGGAGGGAGGTTAAATTGGACTGCAGCAATGTGGATCTTCGAACATCTACATTTATGGTAGGTACAGAACTGTACTATGTTCTTCATCTCACATTGCTGCAGTCCTAACACTTGGGTAGAATCCCAAAGCAGAGATAAGGGAGGATGGCTAACTATAAGGAAGCAGGAGCTGCCAAAATGCCCTGCAAAACCGCAGTGGCAAAACCAGCCCTGGACTTAGAGTAAAGTGGCAGGTGATAATGCCTAGAGAAGGTATGCACAGAACTCCAAGTAGCTGCCTCTAAAATATCCTTGGTTGCCACCCTCAAAAAGCTGTGGAAGTGGCAGTAGCCCTAGTGGAATGAGGCCTAATCCCAGCTGGAACCTCCTTGCCATGATGGGAATAACAGAAAGCAATGCAAAACCCAATCCACTTAGAAATAGTTTGTTTTGACACAGGCTTGCCCTGAGAACTCAAAGCAAAAGAAACAAACAACTGCTGAGACTGCCTGAACCCTTTAGTTCTGTCCAAATAATAACGCAACTGCCTGTGTACATCCAAAGTGTGCAAAATCTTTTCCCTTTATTTTGGGGATTTGCATAAAAGTAGGCAAATGAATAGTCTGGTTTAAAGCCACACTAGAAACCACCTTAGGCATAAAGGAAGGATTAGTACGTAATGATACCCTATCCTTATGGAAAATCAAGAAAGGCTCAACTGCCATAAGGGCCTGCAATTCAGAAACCCTTCTTGCAGAGGTAATGGCCAATAAAAAGCAGTCTTCCATGATAAATATTTCAACTCAGCAGTAGCTGCAGGCTCAAAAGGTTGTAGAGTGAGTTTCTCCAACACAAAATTGAGATCCCAAGCAGGAGTAGGAGCTCTTCGGGGGTCTGATATTCTTTGCCCTCTGAGAAATTGCTTGAACAAAGGATGAGAAAACAATGGCGGGTCGCAATCATAGTGAGCTGAAATTGCTGCAGCATGAACTTTAATAGAAGAGAAGGACAAACCTTTGTCCAGTAACTCAGTAAGATATCGAAGAGCCACACTTAAATTAGGCTCAGAAACATCAAAATCCTTTGCTGCACTCCAAAATAAAAATCTCTTCCATTTATCTGCATACACTTTCCTTGTACTAGGCCTTCTAGCTTCCAAAATCACATTCAAAACTTGTTGTGGAAGTTGAGACCTTTTATGGTTCAAAACAGAATATGCCAGGCTGTGAGGTGAAGAGAGTGAAGTTTGACATTGAGCAAATGGCTGTCTTCCTGTGACAACAGCTGTGCAATCAAGGCAAAGGCCATGGAGGCTTCCGTACTAGACTTCTCAGTAATGGGTACCAGTGCTGTCGAGGCCAATCTGGAGCTATTAAAATCATCCTTGGCTTGTCCTGTCTGGCCTTCAGAAGTACCTTTGGGAGGAGAGGCAGAGGTGGAAAGGCATACACATGAAGATTGCTCCAATTGAAAGAAAGAGCATCCACTTTCCAAGCTGTGGGATGAAACCGTTTTGTGCAAAACTTTGGCAGCTGATGGTTTAGTGGAGAAGCGAACAGATCTATGTCTGGAGTTCCCATGACACTGTCAATTTCTGAAATACATGAGGATCCAATTTCCACCCGTGGGGATCCATAATTCGTCAGCTCAACACATCTGCTAAGGAGTTCTGTGCTCCTGGCAGAAACCTTGCCTGAAGATTGAGCTGTAAACTGAGAGCAGTCTCCCACAAAATCATTGTTTGCCTGCATAGAGGATAAGAATCGTTCCCCTTGCTTGTTGATGTACCACATGACAGTTGTGTTGTCTGTTAGAATCAACACCTGTCCTGGAAGAAGGAATTCCTTGAAAGCTATTAATGCAAACTGGACTGCTAACATCTCCTTCATGTTGATATGTAGATGTTGTAGTCTGACAGGCCACTTGTTTTGTATCCATTTTCCATTCAGATGAGCTCCCCAAGCTTTGTCTAAGGCATCTGTCGTTAAAATCTGACTTGCCTCTGGCCGGGTCACAGAGAGTCCATTGTTTAGGTGACATTCCTGAGCCCACCACAAAAATTCCTTCTGAATGCAAGGTATTATTGGAATGACAGTGTCCAGATCCTGGCAGTGCTGTGTCCATACATTTTTGAGATACCATTGTAGCTTCCTCATATGCAGTTTGGCATTGGGAAGCACCAGAATACAAGATGCCATGAACCCTAAGGCTTGAAGGACTGTCCTTGCAGTCAGCCCGGACTGATGAGATAATTGATGGAAGTAAAGGGATAGACTCTTTTGTTTGTCCGGGGTTAAAAAGGCCATCTGGGCTGCTGTATTCAGTCTCACACCCAGAAAGCACATGTCTTGAGAGGGTACTAGACTGGACTTTATTTCATTCACAGAATACCCTAGGCATCTTAGCACTGCTATCACATACTCCAAATGACGAAGAAGCTCTTCCTTTCCTTGAGCCAGAATCAGGCAGTCGTCCAAATAAGGATAGATCTGTATTCCTTTTAGTCTGAAGAAAGCTATCACTGGAGCCAGAACTTTCGTGAACACTCTGGGCGCAGTAGATAAGCCAAAGGGCAAAGCAGAGAACTGATAGTGAGAAGTCCCAGCTCGAAAACGCAGATACTTTCTGCAACTGAGTCTGATAGGAACATGAAGGTAAGCCTCCTTGAGATCCAAAGTTACCATCCAATGATCTTTGCCCAGCAGAGGTAAAAGCTGCTGCAACGTCAACATTTTGAACTTGGGAATGTCCAGATAAGTGTTGAGGATAGATAAATCCAAAATTGGTCTCCACGTGTTCCCCTTCTTCGGTACTAGGAACAGGCGAGAATAAAATCCTAGGCCCACTTCTGGCAGAGGGACCGGCTGTATGGCCCCTAGTTGGAGCAACAGAGAAACCTGTCTGTGAGCCTCTATTCTTTGTTGAGGAGGAACGCCTGGCATGCCTTTGAAAGGAGGCAAGGTATGGAAATAAAACCTGTAGCCGTGGTGTATGATATCCAATACCCATTTGTCCTGGGTAATTAAACTCCAATTTTCTTTGAAGAGTGCCAACCTTCCTCCCAAAGGTGCTGCCAGACGAGCAGGCTCTGGCAGCTGAAAAGGTAGGTCATTGGGTCTGTTTACGAAAGGACTGACCCCTGCCCTCACCCGAAGCCTGTGCAGGAGAACTCCCTGTTCTAGGCCGGAAAGAGCCCTGAGCTCTGCCCTTACCACGCCTAGATCTACCCCTAGACTGGGGATCATAAGAAGGATACGCCCGCCCCCTAGTAGGCCAATTTCTACTAAACTTTGGAGGCTGGACTTGCAAAAAATCTTTAACAGTCTGCATAGACTTAGCCTTGTCTTCCATTTTCTTTAAGACTGTCTCAACAGGAGGCCCAAACAACACGTCAGATTGTAAAGGAGCATCTAAAATCCTTGTTTTAACATGTTCAGACAAATTCTGATCCCTCAGCCAGGCGTGCCTGCGAAGAACAGTCCCAGTGGCAGCCACCCTAGACGAGGCCTGTACAGCATCAAAACCACATTGCAAAGAATGCTTACCCACCTGTTCAGAAACATGGACTAAATCTTGCAACTCTTTACAATCAATACCAACTGCCAGAGCATCAACCTTAGACTTCAATTGTGAAAGGAGATAGTTTTGGTATTTCAACATGTGAAACTGGCAATTCAGAGCCCTTATAGCAAGAGTGGAAGAAGTATAAACTTTCTTTCCCCATCTATCCAAGGCCCTAGCCTCCTTATCTGTAGGAACCGGATTCTTAACAACAGAAGCCTTAACACCCTTAGGCCCCTGGCTAACAGTTTCTGGGTCTGCCCTAGGACTTTTAAACAGATACTTGTGAACGTCAGGCACCCTGTAATACCTATCCGGTTTAACAGGAGCAGGAGGTAAAGAATCAGGATTAAGAGAAGCCTCTGTAAAAACATCTTCCACTACATCCAAAACAGGAGGTATAGCCAAAGGCCTATGCTGGGGTAAAAACAGAAATTCCCTAAGCCTTTTCCTGGAATCAGAGAAGTCCTGACCTTCCCACTTAAAATGCTCCCTCATGGAATGAAGAGTTTCAGAAAAAGAAAAATCCTCAGGAGGAGTAACAGAAGGAGTAGAATCATCCACATCAGAATCAGAATAAGGAGAGTACTCCTGCAAGTCTTCAGCCGAAGACTCTGAAACATCTGAAGCTTGCTCAAAACCCCCCAGCTCAGGCTCCACCCTAGGTCTCTTAGCAGGAGGGGGCATAGAACCCCTAATCAAAGTAATCAAATCTTCTGCCATTTTAAGCATATGCTTCTTGGGCATAGTACCTGAAGAGCTAGGGGCAACACCAACTGAAGCTAAACCTGGCCTGCCCTGGGAGAAGCCTTAGTAACAGAAGGAGAGGGCCTAACCACCTTAGGAAGGGAGGGAGTATAGTAACCTGAGAAGCCCCCTCAGCCTGACTTGCCTCCTGAGAGGCCACATCTTGCAATAATAAAGTTTCACTCTGTGAACACAAAGAAATCTCGGTGGAGCCACCGGCTCCACCGACACCTCTAAAGAACCGGCGTCCGCACAGACGGTTCTTCTAGCCTAGGCTTAACTGTCTTGTCCTTGCGCTTCTTCGAGGCGGGCCGGAGCATCCGGCGGCATTTTATAATTGCACCGCTTCCCAAAGACTAACCTTGCACAATCCAATCTTCTCTTTATAGTGCGTTTATTAAATCTAGCACAAGAGCGACAGCCAACAACGCCGCGCTCAGGCCCTAAGCAAGGAATACACAAAGTATGATAATCTCTATGCGGTATCTGTTTCCCACAAGAAACGCAATTATTAACTTTTTCTGACATCCGGTAAATGACTGAGGCAAGAAAAACAAAAATATTCCCCAACGGGGTACTTAGCCAACTTTGAACTCGGTCTGAAACTTCTAAATAGAAAAATCTCAGAACGCCAACCGGCACTTGCAATGCTGCTTCTGCATCGGACCATGCGGCAAAAAAGACTGAGGATATGACGCCGGTCATGCGCATTTGTACCCTGACGTCCTGACGTCAGTTAAATGCGCCCTGACCGACGTCAGCCTTATACTTTGATATTCGGGCCGACCGTGGACAGCGGACTACCCAAGTGTTAGGACTGCAGCAATGTGAGATGAAGAACATCTTAAAGATATCCAGTGAAGTATTTCCTTGATTGTGTTAGGGTTATTGCCGAGAGGAATATAAGTAGCAATTATTGTTAGGTATTTATTGCTGTTGATTTTTAATTTGGTAAATTATATCTCAACATTACTAAATTCAGGAATGCTTGGTTCTATAAAGTCTAATTTTTAATTTTATTTATACATTATGGCTATTCTACCTCCACACTTCTTTTTTCTGTTGCATGTATGTATATCTATGTATATTATAACCTGAATTTCAGTGTTTTTAATTTTAGGGTTTAGCCAGTTTTCGGTATGTACGGCGATGTTGGAGAAGTATTGGGATAGGCAGGAATGAAGGCAATGAACCTCATTGACTATCTTCCTGAGATTCATACTAAGCAGCAGGAGGTTAGAGCCTTTAGGGGGGCTGGAATTAAGTATAGGGGATTGGGGTAGGGGGGATGGGTTGTTGTTTAGCATTTCTGGGCTTAACATAATATGGACATAATACATATAGCTAAGGCTACTGAAGCAGTGACTATTCCAAGGTCTACTTTTATGGTAAGTTCAACTTATATAACTGTACTATTTTACATGTTTTCATAGGTTCGTAGGTATTTACTAGGCTAACAACCACAAGGGCCTTTTTAAGCCTAACCATGGATCCCATATCTCTGACAAGTTCTGATACCCTTGATAAGTATAAGCATGGGCCTGGGAGATGAACCATTTATAGGTTACCTGTGTCCATTAGAGACATAGGTTCCAAACCAGGGATGAATTTCTGGTTTCCCATCCAGTTGTCCAAGTTGCACTTGAATTGGGTTAGGGAGGAACTCTGCTTCACATGGATGGGGAGCCTGTTCCATAGACGGGGTGGTCTCTGGGATACATACCTATCTCTCCAGCAGGTCCTGTTTATATCACAGGCAAGGTTTAAGTCTTTAGAATGGGTAATTCTGTTGCTGTTTGTTTTGTGGATATGCAGGAGGTCCATCAAAGTGGAGTTTTCTGTCATAGGTCCTGGAAGTTTACATGAGCCTTAGTTCTTTGGGATGCCTAGGTAGTAGATTTTTTTAGGAATCAGGTATTCATCGAGAGTGCAATAAAGCTCTTAAACTAATGAGCACCTGATCTCATCCATAACCCCCTAACTCACTTAAGACTGCGGCAGTACCGTACCTTCACACATGGGGTGAAATACTATGAGAACCTAACAGACATGCTAGAGTTATCAGTTATCAATCTTTATTCCTACTGAAGACAGGAATGATGCTTTGAAAGAGTCAGATTTTATTATGTCTGAATGTAGGAAATTATCTGGTTTATGTTCTGTTAACTAGATATATTCCAGTACAATCTGTTGTCCATTTTCTGGCACAGCCGAAGTTCTTTGAGTAACTAGTGCATATAGAGTCACACAATATACAAGGGAAAGTAGTGAGTGCACACTAGGGTCTTCTAGTTTATAGGTTATTCATAGCTAATTATCTTAAACTTTATGCCATTAATCAAATGCAGCATTTGGGTCAATAAAATACTAAAAGAACAGTTAAGACAAAATTTATTCCTTTCACTGAGTACTCAGGATGTCGGTTCTTAGTTTGTTAGTTTGAGCCTGTATCAGTAAACAGTGGATAAACATATATTCTAACTTTTGTCAGGAATATGTTTTCAGGTTGTGTTCCTCAAGGCTTTCAAGATTAAACAGTGCAAATCACCCTCTGCCTTGACATGTGAGAGGAGGAAATTTATCCTTCTTGGTAATCTGGGCAACAGCAGCAACAACTTCATTAGAGGCACAATATACGGTGGAAGGCAAAAAAAAAAGTAAAAGTGGATTTCTTTAGGGGCAAACCCATCTCATACTCCCATGTAAAGAGTTACACTCCTGTGTTTAATATAATTAACTTCAAAGTCACTTCACCTTGGGTAAGGAGGATGACCCCATTAAAGTTTCTTCAGCATTGCTGATTTTTGGTCTGTGGTGTTTTTGTATCCAAGGTGCTGTTGGCTATGCATCCTTCTTCAGAAACACACAGCCATTTAGCCTGTTTACTTATGATGCTACGTCAGAAATTCAAAGGTACTTTAGTTTATATATATCAGCTAGACCTTTGGCAGTTGACACCTCTAAGCATTCCACAGCAATGAGAAATGTAAAGGTTAGCTTGCCTTGTAGATGTTCCATGATGAGTTACTCCTGTGCTTTATAGTGTCTTAGCATTGAACATTTTATTATAATTTATCACAAGCAATATATAACATATTACACAATAATGGGCCAAGAAAATAAAGCAAGCCTACTTCATGTGCCTCTATAGTGAGGGTCTAGGCTCTGTCCAACATGCAGACACCATGGATACCCCAAACTAGGATCCCTCTAAGTACATGTATGGAAGTACTCATATATGTAGCATCCAAATCTAATTTAAACTACAGACTTTCAATAAAGTACTCAGTCTATCCATTTTATGACAGCTCCAGGAACGAGACAAACACCTGCAAAGCAACTGACAGATGTGCCAGAGAAGCCATTTGCAAGCCATGTGTAATATTTATGACTAACAGAAGTACACTAGGTAACACTCTGATCTAGACGGCTTTAGTCAGTCCGATCATATTCTACATCTATTTATGTTGCCCCCAGCACCTTTCCAGTTTTCTGCAATATGAATAACACTTTCCGAGGTCCCTTTCTTGACTAAGCCCATTGACTTCCCTTACCATTTCATCCATTAGCATACAGTACCTTATCCCATTCCTGTGTCTGAAACACACTGCCTTATAGGGCCCGTTAAGGACATGGAATATTTAGAACAATTTGCTAGGTCATGTGGATAGGTACTGTATGATGCCTCATGGCATCTTCATACCATAAACAGACAGAATGGCTGATATGTATGCAGAGAGATGATTATAGGGGATATAATACATATCAGCGATCGCAGACATATGTACAGGTCAGTAAGCAAGACATAGAATTTAGCACATCTTCCAAACAGGTTGCCAGTCTGTTTTCTTATGTATTAGAGCTGTATTCCTATAAGAACTGCCATGTAGACTATCGTGCACTATGTTGTTTAAAAGAACTGTATGCACTTGTGATACCACCCATGTTTCGATTTATACTTCATCAGATCATCTCATATCAAAGTTCATGTCTCCTCACCCACAAGAGTGCAACTAAAATAACCAAGTTATGAAATGAGAAACCAAAGGAAAATTAAGTTATTCTGTTCCCTAAAGAGTCAACTAAAGTCAATTTCATCAGATTCATGGATATTTTTACCAGTGGCCATCCCCTGCTTCATCAAAAATGTAGGATTCCTGATATAGATGAAAACTCACCTTAGATTGTACCCTGTGCTATGTAGTTTTAAGCCAGGTACAACAAATATTCTGAGATTTGTAGAGTAGGATGCAAACAAAATGCACTCATCTGTCACTTTAACACTATGTGTTGCAACTTTTCCTAATTCCAACTACACTAATTAAATCCCTTCACCCATACCTCTCCAGTGTACCTTGTTATGAGGAACTTTCTTCATTTTGAGTCTAAAAAAGTTTGTTTTCCTCACACTTCTACACTGAGATGATCTGTTATTCAGTGTTGAGATTCTTTTAACCAAAATCCATGGTAAATAATACTGAATCATATTAATTCATCAAAAAAAAACTTTTTCTATGTATAAAGTAATTAATTCTAGCCACCTGGTGAGCTTCCTAATTGACTTGTTTGTACACTGTTCTCAAGTTTTCATCATTTTCTTTATTTGTTCCGTGTTATGACAGGTAGATTTTCATGTTTTGAAGATGAAAAGTTGAGAGCTGTGCCTTCACCATATTGTACACACTTGTCTAAGTATCAAACCACTGTGTGAAATAGTACCTTTTTTTATCTAGTAGCTTAACCTGTCCCATCCCCAGCTCATAAAACAATATCATATTCACATGCTTCTTTCTTCGTGGTTTATATCTCAAAGGAAGTGTAGCCCAGAGTCTCTGTATAAATAAGAAAACATCTGTGGCATTGCTGATATATCACGGGGAGTACAGATCTATGCAAAAAAAAATGTCATTCTGACTTCTCCTTTCCTATACAGAATCTAAAAGAGAAGTTAGACGTGAGCTATGTAGCCTTCTCCACTCTGTTTCTGATATCATTCAGATTCTGTTCCAGACATTCATCTTGGACCATAAACCGTTGCATTGATATATCAGCTTATCAGGAGCCCCCTCTGCCCTCAGACTATACTCCGAAGTAAGGGCTGTCATGAGCAATTTTTGCTTTTTGATCATATAATTAGACTCCCTTGAAAAGATTTTCATGAGAGAGAGAGGTACTAAAAGCTCTGTTTAGGATACAGTAGCAACAAGAATGTATTATCCACACACCACAGCATTTTCATGATGCCCCCGCCCAACCACTGTCACCCAGAGATGCTTCTGTAAGGAAGAAACATTCTGAAATCCAAATTAAACAGAAGCAAGTATAGGCAACACTCCTGATATCATATCTCACTCCAAATAGCAAAAACAGAAAGTATGCTTACATAACATCAAGTCAGAGGATGTTGCTTGAGAATTCCCTCCCTACCCCAGACAAGATCTTTATGGGAGAGCCTGACAAAAGCCTTAACAGAATCTTAGCTTCTAAAAAGTTATTGCATATATTTGAGCTGGCTTACTTTCTGATTTTTTCACCTGTTAGAATGCCCAGGATTTTTGCTACAGAACAGCTGTTTAGATCAGGACTGGCATGGCTTCTGCACAAGTATTATTGGGATATGGACAGTGTTTTTGCAGTCAACTGCATTCCTGAGGCTAAAAGTATAGTGATGTACAAAAAGGGTACAGTTATGTTAATTCAAATTGCCTTGATACTGTGTACTGACATCTGTATTTCCCTAGTAGGAATCACGTAATATATTTTCATATCATATACATACTGCATGTTAAACAATTGTGTAACTTGGACAAAAGTCAATACTAAATCAAATACACCCTGAGTAGATCTGTCCAACCAGAAAAATCCTGTAAAACAAGGACTTTTTTTATGAAACAATCTGCAAACCTCCAATTTTCAAGGCATCATGGGCAATACGTAAAGTACTCATGAAAAATGAAAACACTGGGACATTGACGTTCAAGAAAAGCACAAAAAGACTTTACAAGATAAGGGCACTGTTTCACAGTCATTACTGCTTATTATCAAGTCTTATGTGAAACCTGCCTTGTTATCAGAAGCATCTGCCGTATAAGAACAGATGTTCTTAGTACCCCAGGGTGAGGGCACTAAGTAAAGCTAGAAACAGGCAACTAAAATTCTCCTAGCAGATGCGCATAGAATTTAACTAGACATATGTTGACAAAACACAGAAATATGTGTTAATAAAATACAAGCCTTTCCTTTTCAGTGCATCATTGAAGATATGTGAATTGCCCTTAAAAATGAAAATCTTTTAGAAGAAGGCCTTAGTAAGTCTTAGTGATGCTTACACATAAAACTTTTCCATGCAGTGAAGCAAAAATAAAAAAAACAACAAGAAAAAAAAAACAGAAACGGATGCATCTGGCAGAAACCCAGTGGATTAAAGCATGAAGCGCTGAATGAGCTGCATCATACACTCTATGATTAAGAGTATACTACGTTTGATTCCTTCCACCTCCACTTGCCTACTTTATGAGGACCATCAAGTCATATTCACTGCTACTGGGATGTTGTGAAAAGGGGGCACTTGTGTCTATCAAATCAGAAACTGTATATAAGTAAGACAGAGTGAAGTACATCTAGTGCCATTAAGGAATCCTGCATGATGTTTCACTTTAGGAACTTAACCATTTTAACCTGACTACTGCAAGCAATAAGACCACATGTTTCTTTTTGGCAGAGGGGAGAGACATGTGCATGGGGCACACTGTCCATGGTAGCATCCCCAGTGGAGAATAAGGATGACACAGGAAGTTCCTTTATATGAGGGTGTGCAGAGCCAATTACTCACATCACCCAGAGGTATGACATTGGAAAGGCCTATTGCCTCCCTCCCCAATGCCAAAGAGCACACAAAGAGGAGGTGAGGCCTTAAAGTAAAACTCTAATTCTCTTCATGGACTATGGCACCTCTCCTGGTTTGCTTGCCCTTGTCACCAGTGAATAAATGAGGAATAAGAGGAGTGAATAGGTCCTTAGAGGATGACTGGAGTAAAAAAAGCCATATTACTGCAGTGACTCCTTAATGTTTAACATTGGCATAATGACTGGTAACACTACATCAGTATTATTACAGTTGTCTTCAGTTTATTATTTTTATCGCTTTTGAAATGCTACCAAGGCAAAGTGGTGTAGTGTTTAGCATTCCTGTGCTGGGTTCAGGTAACCTAGGTAAAGGGTTTAATATTCAGGGTAAAAAATACAACATAAGGGGCCATTATTATTATACCTCAAGTAATGTGGTATATCTAGCTCAATGTTCACAATGTCCATCCTTTTATGTGGGTAAGACTTCAAGGCAGCTGATGGACCGCATTTATAAACATAAGAATGACATAAAAAATAAAAAAGTTACCAGTGCATTATACAAACACATATCAGTGAATCCATCACATTATTTTAAGTTTCAGGTTATTCAACAGTTAAGGAAGGGCATACAAGGGAGGGTGGTGGATGAACATCTTAATATAGAAGAATTAAGATGGCAAATTAGATTAGATGCTATGGTCCCACCAGGTTTAAACGAAGGATGTTCCATAGCTTCTATTTTGAAAATGAAAAATTATGTCATAAAATACTGATTTTTTATTATTCATATTATATACATTTTTAAATAATGTCATGACTTTTATGTAATTTTTTTATTGGTTCATTTGAGTATAAATTTGGTTACTGGACTTTTAGGAATTGTTCTGATGAAGTTGCAATTGTGTGGAACAAAAGCGCTAAACCTGTTTCGTACTGTGGCTCATTAAAATTGGTTTTATTCATTCAACGCTTGACTGGTCTGGTCCCTAGTAATACGTTTATTAATTTGTTCATTCTTGGTCATGGTTAAAGTTGGGGACTTTACCTCAACCAGCAGACCTGTCACCAGTCGGGTTTCACAGGGGTCAGTGCTGGGCCCTCTGTTGTTTGGACTATACTTCCCAGAAGTTCAGGCCAAAACAGAGGGGCTGTGGCTGACCAAGTTTGCTGATGACTGCAAATTAGGTGCATTCATTGAATCTCCAAACAATGTCAATATACTTCAAGAGGGTCTTACACAAACCAATGACTGATGCCAAAGCCCTGGACTCAAACTCAGTGCTAATAAATGCATTGTCATCCCCTTCGGTAAAAGCGATATCCCTGCAGACTAACGTATACATAATAATACGCTAAGTAACAACTCAGTAGTGAGAGGCTTGGGAATGCAAGTTGACTATAGCCTAAATTCTGACCACCATGTGTCTGCTGTGGTAAGGAAAGCATTCTGTGTCACACACCTCATTAGCAAAGGCATTGCTTCAAGAGCGAAAGAGGTCATAATGTCCCTGTACTCGACCTTCATCAAGCCAATAATTGAGTACAGTACAGTGCTCCCTTTGGTATGTACCTTACCAGGCACCTGCAGCAAGGTGAAAGAGACCTCAGAGATTTCTAACCAAGAAAATTCAGGGTCTCCAGCACATGTCATACATTGACAGACTGAAGTCACTGTCATTGTACTCAGTTGTGTACAGACTACTTAGAGGACACTAATGCCTGGCCTACAGAGCAATCTCGGATCCAAACCTAATGGAAATGCTGCACATCTGCAAGTCAAATGGACAAGGGTCACCCGCTCCAGGGACCTTAACTTGGCCTGCAACATGAATAGAACCTGCTGGAGAGACAGATATGTCTCCCAGAGGTTGCCACTCCTCTAGTATAGGCTACCAATTCACATCAAACAGAGCCCCTCTATGACCCTGCATAAGTGTAGCCTGGATGAGAAACCGTAAATTCCTGCAGGGGATTTCACCTACGACCCTCCTAGATATGGGCAGTCGTTGCTAACTAAGATATGTAGTTTAGGCAAGATCCTTTATATTTGGTTTCTCTAGTATTATATTGGGTACTCACAGCTAGGCTTGTAAAGACCTTCGGGTCAATAGCATAGTAACCACCTACGAACCTATGAAACTTTAAATACTGTAAATGTTAAAATGAAAATGAGTAGGGTTAAAAATAGAGACAGCATACATTATGATACTGCAAGATGTTAAACAAACTTCTGAAGTTCTAAGTCTGTCAAATTTGAAAGTTTTATCTATGGATTTCTAGTACTAGATCTAATAATGAAGTCCTAACTTCTTCCATAAGTATAAAGAAGTCTTTGTATTATGGAACAATGTCACACTTCCAGTTTCTTAGGATGACATTTCTTGCTATTGATAAAATAATCCATAGTAGAGCTTAATCATTCATCTTCAACTTTAAATCAAGTTTTATTTCAGGATTTAAATTGTCAGTCCACAGTGCTTTTTAAAAATAGTTGATTTTTCTTCAAATTTTCTTTAATATGATGCATTCAAACATTATATGAAACCAATCTGCTCTAATTTATTGGTTACATCTTCAACATGTGTACATGAGGAAGGCAACATTTCTTATGCATACCACCTAAAGCCTAAGGCACTTGAGAGGCAGTCTGTGTTTCATGTACAAAGAAATCTCTGATCCAACCTTAATGCACATATTGCACATCTGCAAAACAAATAGCTTTAGAAAAACCTGATGTGGGGATCTAAACCTCATCTGCAAACTAAGACAGGTATGTGTCTCAGAGACTGCCCCTTCTGTGGAACAGGCTTCCTGTCCATGTGAAGAAGAGTTCTTCCCTTCACCTATTCAAGTGCAACTTGGGTCTGTGGATGGCAAATCATAAATTATTGCCTGGTCTGGCACATATGTCTCTATTAGAGACAAGTAACTTGTAAATGCTTGATTAATCATGCCCGGGATATATATGGTCTATATTATTTCATTGAATGGCTATTCAGCAAAGAGCCATTCGTTGAACACCTATTTAGCGAAGCCACTCTTCATCGAATGATGAATTTTAACTAGGGGAAACCAGCGTTTGGCCACCGTCTGGAATTTGCACTTTTCCCCACTGTAGTGCAATCACGGAGTTGGTATATTTAGTTGGGATGGTGTAGGGGGCAGGTTTTAAATTTTATTTTATTTTTTTGCAGTCACTTTGTTGGCCAAACACTTGATGTTAAGTTGTCTATCTCGCCTTCATTCTTGCTGGATGGATTCGGAGCCGACCTCGGCTCCGACTCGGCCACTCTAAAAGCTCGAGAGTTGGATCCACCGGCTCGAGGCTCCCCTTATATCCCACAATGCTAGGCGGTATTACCTCAGATCTCGTTTGCCGCTACAGCTATCGAGGTGTGTTGCTTTTACCGGCTCCAGGTTAGTGTACCAAATAGTTTTAAAAACTTAGTAAACCCCTTTTAAATTAGTTTTTTGGTTAGTATCCCCTTATTTTAAAGGTTTCTATTCCCTTTTCTGTGTTTTTCTCCCACCCCTTACCACAAGAACTTATCTGTTCTTCCCTTAGGCCTTCGGGCCCTCCTATCCCTCAGATACTGTGTGTGTGTGTTTTTCTGTAGGGACTTAAGATTTCTAAACTTCTATCTTAAATCAGTTTAGGTTAGTTTAAATTAGTTTAAATTACTTTTACTTACTCTACAGTG
The DNA here is from genome assembly GCF_019279795.1 of Protopterus annectens. Classification (NCBI taxonomy): domain Eukaryota; kingdom Metazoa; phylum Chordata; order Ceratodontiformes; family Protopteridae; genus Protopterus; species Protopterus annectens. The sequence continues at coordinate 474,188,653 of NC_056729.1, forward strand.
TAATCGGTGTGTTTGTGTTGAGTGTGATTGCACTTGTTTGGTGTCATGTCTAAGGATTCGAAGGTCTCAGGCTTCAAGAAGTGTGACTCGTGCTGTCAGAAAATGTCTCTGACAGACGGTCACACTTCTTGTGTGTACTGCCTGGGACCTTTACACCTGCAGGACTCTTGTGCTGTATGCCATGGCTTCAGCCCTAGAGTCCTGCAGGAAAGAAAGAACAAGCTTATTTTACGGGGCTTGTTAAAGCCTGAGGGTCCCCCGACTGCATCTTCGGGCAAACCCTCTAAGGCTTCTAGGTCTTCGGCTCCAGTTACTGAGTCGGCACCTAAGACTTCTAAGTCTTCTACTGCATCGGCTCCGGCTGGAGCTGATGAGACTCTAACTTCCACTTCGGTGGTTCCCTCGGCTCCGGCCGGAGCCGAGGTTTTGAATGCTAAGTCGGCTCCGATCAGGCTTTCGGAGCCGACCTCTAGGAAGCGGTCAAGGTCACCGTCCCTCGGCTCCGTTCATTCGGCTCCAGCTTCTCCCCTGCTGTCTGAACGGAGCCATAGATCGCACTCCTCTAGGTCTTCGAGGCTTTCAGACCATGACCTTCAGAGGGTAGTGAGTCGACTTCTTAAGTCCGAGGCACTGGCCCAGATGCTTCAGAGCCCGACTCATCAGTCGATGCTCAACCCTATTTCTCAGAATATTCCTCCTCAGACTCCTTTGAGCTCGGAGCCGGGCGTTCGGACCGAGACTGTGATACCGTCGGAGCCGATACAATTGTCTTCGGCTCCGTCGCTGGCTCGATTTCTTCCTTGGAAGAATCTCGGCGCCGGACTTCCTCGTCGGCTCCGAGGGGGTGAGTGGCATCGGACCCTTGTCCGACCCCGCTCTCCCTCTCGGTGCTTCGGCGCTAGTGAGTTCGGCTCCGACATCGGCCTCGGAGCCATCGCTGTTGGTGCCGAGGGAGGTTTTCAGCTTTTCGGAGCGGGGACCTCTGGCTCTGCCTGACAGGGGTGCGTTCGAGGTCATGCAGAGTGTGTTGGAACCTGGTTCAACTCCACAGTCGGCTCCGTCCGCCCCTCCCTCTTCGGTGCCTCAGCTTATGTCTACTCACTCCCTCATCCCAGACCGCAGAGAGCCAGCTCCTCAAGAATCCCCTGTGGGGATCTCATCCTCTTCCGAGGCCTCTCCTGAATTGGCAGGGGAGCCCCCTAGGAAGAGAAAGTGTAAGAGGAAGCACATAGACTCACCTGAGTCTGTCACCTCTGACACAGATTTAGAGGATTCTGAGGGTTCCCCCTGTTCCCTTCTGAAGATGTCTCCTTTGCAGACATTCTAGAGATCCTGAAACAGAGGGGAAATTGGCCAACCCTTAACCCTTCGGAGGATGAATCTGTGTATCTTGAGGCGTTTGGCTCTCGCCCTTCCATCTCCTGGGTGTCCCCCCCCTTTGACCCCCTCATGCAGGTGGTAGCAAAAAAGGCTTGGACGGCTCCTGACTCCATGGACCCTACCCCCAGGAGACCTTCAAAGTTTATCACAGCACCAGCAGATAAGCAGTTCCTGACTAAGGGAGTTTCTGTGGATGCTATGGTGGTAGCTGCTGCCACTAAGAAGGAGCTAGCTGATCCTTCAGTGCCTGTCCATCCTCCTAACAAGGAATCTAGGTCTATGGACAGGTACGGGAAGCGGATGTTTTCGTCAGCGACCTTTGCTATGCGTTAAGCTGAACTACCTCTGTCATTTCACTCGCCTTCAAAGAGACCTGATCAAGGAAGCAAGTGAGATGTTAAAGGATCCTACAGCTGTGGGTTTTCAGGATAAGATGAACACTCAGCTGGCTACCCTAAATTCTATAGCTAACTCCTCCATGCGCCTCCTTTCATATGCGGCTGATGGAGCGAGCAGAGCCGCAGGGACAGGTGTGGCCTTACGCCGGCATGCCTGGATGCGGCTGTGCAATTTTGCGGACCCCTTTAAAACGTCTTTCACTAATTCCCCGTTTGATGGATCGTCTCTTTTTGGTCCTCAAGTGAAAGAAACCTTGACAAGGTGCGAGACAGATGGCAAAACCCTTTCTGCCGTCGGAGTCCGTTTTTCTACTCCTTCTAGGCCTTACCCCAAAGGCCAGAAAAGTGGAAAGATGTGGTTCCGCAAACAATCTCAAGGAACTTTGCCTGACGCACAGAGTCGGTTCCCCTCTAGAGGCAGAGGGGGGAACAATAATGGTAGACGTCGCCCTAGAGGCAGGGGGGGTCCGCAGAACCAGGGCAATCGAGAAACTTTTTCCGATAAGCCCTTCCAGCATCCCTGAGGTGTTGCCCGACTGTCCACCTTCGGAGGCAGTCGGGGGAAGATTATCACTGTACCCAGAAGCCTGGCGATCCCTAACTCAAGACAAGTGGGTACAGTCCATCATTTCCGAAGGCTATTCCATCCCGTTCTTTCGCATTCCAAACCAATCCAAAAAATCCCTTCCAGATGTTCCACCCGCTCAAAGGGATCTAGCAGCATTGGAAGTTTCAAAGCTGCTTGCAAAAAGAGCCATTCAGCCAGTGCCAGCAGACCAGCAAGGATCCGGAATCTACTCCAGGTTCTTTTTGGTTCCAAAGAAAACAGGGGACTGGAGACCAATTTTGGATCTCAGTATCTTGAACAAGTCTGTCAAGAAAACAAGATTTCGGATGGTCACGCTAAAATCCATCCTACCCCTATTGGGAAAGGAAAACTGGATGTGCTCTATAGACCTTCAGGATGCGTACTATCATATAAAAATGAACAGACGCTCCAGGAGATTCCTCCGCTTCAGGCTGGGAACCAGTCATTTTCAATTCAGAGCCCTGCCCTTTGGACTCACCACTGCCCCCCGGGTGTTTACCAAATGCATGGCAGAGGTAGCTTCTCATCTGAGACGTCAAGGATTCCAGGTGTTTCCATGCTTAGACGACTGGCTCCTCACAGCTCCTACCAAGCATCTTCTTCTGATTGCCAGAGACTACACCTTTCGCATTTTTCAAAAGTTAGGTATCTCAATAAATTGCGAAAAGTCTGTTTTATCGCCTTGTCGTGTTATTGCCTTCATAGGCGCAAATCTAGATACAGTCAACATGTCTGCAAGACTTACAGACCAGAGAATAGCAGACATACACAAACTGGTCTCCCTTCTATTCTACAGCAACAGAGTCAAAGTCAGATTGGTTCTAAAAGTACTGGGGATTATGGTGGCTGCTATCCCTCTACTTCTTTTAGCCAGATTTCACATGAGAATTCTTCAATGGATGCTCCTCACACAGTGGTCGTACCAGCAACTTCCGATGTCCCACACCATTGTGATTACGCAAGCATGCAGGAATCATCTTCTTTGGTGGATTTCTTCCCCCCAGCTCTTCCTAGGAAGACCCTTTGTCCTTCCCCCTCCGGTTGCTACTCTGACAACGGACGCCTCCCTGATCGGGTGGGGGGGGCATTATCAGGGCAGGACGGTCCAGGGCATATGGCAACCAGTCGAACGCCACTTGCATATAAATGTTCTAGAGATGAGAGCAGTGCTTTTAGCGTTGCAAGCCCTTCAAGACTCTCTTCCCTTGGGAACGATAGCAATTCAGACGGACAACATGTCTGTAGTGTGGTATATCAACAAACAAGGCGGAACCAAGTCCTACCCCCTATGTCGAGAAGCACTCAGACTGTGGCAATGGGCGATTTCTTCTCAGCATTTTCTGATAGCAACGCACATTCCGGGAAGTCCAATCTTATCGCGGACAAGTTGAGCAGAGCTATCCTCATGCCTCACGAGTGGTCTCTGAAAGATTCTATCTTGGAGAAAGTTTTTCTCAAGTGGGGTCAGCCTTGCTGCTACCACTCCCCAAAACAGCAAGTGCAAAGATTATTTCACCCTCTTCCCCTTACCAGGCCAGCCCAGCAGAGACGCTCTAGTCCAAGTTTGGCCCCGGGGACTTCTGTATGCATTTCCTCCCTTCCCACTAATCTCTCAAGTGATACAGAAAGCTATCGCTCAGAAGGCCTCATTGATCCTCATTGCTCCTTACTGGCCTCGACAGGTTTGGTTCCCCTTTCTACATCATTTTCTGTTGGAGCAACCCTGGCATCTGGATTTAGTTCCAGATCTTTTGATCCATCAGTCGGGTCAGTTTCATCGCTCCCTCCCATCTTTGAACCTCACTGCTTGGTTCCTCCAGTTCCAACCTTAGCCAGGCTTCCTCAAATATCTCACACTGTTCGAGATATTTTGATAGCTTCCCATAAATCTTCCACTCGAAAGATTTATCTTAGTAAGTGGAAACGTTTTGCCTATTGGGCTCAAGGAAGGGACTTAGATCCTTTCACTGCTCCCATCCAAATAGTTCTTGATTTTCTGGCTGAACTCTTTCACGCAGGTTCATCTCCTTCTACTCTCAAAGTCCAATTGGCAGCTATGTCTAACTTTCATGTGGGCATTTCAGATTCTGCCATCATGTCTCACAAGCTTTGCAAAGCTTTTTTGAAGGGAGTTTTTCTTCTCAGACCTCCAATAAGGAATCCTCCTCCTTCTTGGGACCTTAATTTAGTTCTCACATCTTTGATTCTTCCCCCTTTTGAACCTGCAGCTTCCTGTTCATTGAAATTGCTATCCTGGAAGACTCTCTTCCTGGTAGCCATTACTTCAGCTAGAAGGGTCTTAGAACTTCATGCTCTTAGCAGTCGACCACCGTATCTATTGTTTCATAAAGACAGGGTGTCCTTACGAACAAATCCATCTTTTTTACCTAAATTAGCCTCTGCGTCTAACCTAAATCAAAGCATTGACCTCCCTGTGTTTTTTCCTAACTTTTTTAACAGGTCTGAACAAAAATTGCATTGGCTAGATGTTCATCGTCAGTTAAGGTACTATTTGGATAGGACCAAACAATTCAGAAAAACTGACCAGTTGTTTGTCTCTTATGCAGAAGGCAGAAAGGGACTCTCAGTTTCGAAGGTATCACTCTCCAGATGGCTAACATCTCTGATTTCTTTTGTTTATGAGATTAGACACCAAAAGCTGCCTAACAAACCTAAGGCCCACTCTACCACAGCTTTGGCTACTTCTATAGCCTTCCAAGACAGGCTGCCTATTGACACCATTTGTGCAGCGGCTACTTGGGCTACTCCTCACACTTTCATTTCTCATTATAAGTTGGATTTAGCTTCCACACATAGAGCTAACTTTGGTTCCACTGTTCTCAAGAGTCTGTTCCGATAGGCCACCCGGGACAAGGTGCTAGGGACGCGGTCCCATCCAGCAAGAATGAAGGTGAGATAGACAACTTAACATATAGAAGTTATGTTCTTACCATAACGTTCCATGTTAGTTGTCTTCTTCTCGCCTTCTTTCTTGCGTCCCACCCTCCTTCCCCCTAGCCTGGACAGACCTAGAGGAGTTTGATTGTGACCTCTCTTTCTACCACCTCTATTGCTATAGGTATATGCTCTGCTGTGCATATATCCCTTGATCAGGCTTCAGGTCACCTTCTTCCCTTCCTTTTTATAGAGGTGGGTTCTTCCATTTCCAGTAGTTCTGGTTTTTATTATTGGCTGGGCCTAGCTTACAAACGAGATCTGAGGTAATACCGCCTAGCATTGTGGGATATAAGGGGAGCCTCGAGCCAGTGGATCCAACTCTCGAGCTTTTAGAGTCGGAGCCGAGGTCGGCTCCGAACCCATCCAGCAAGAAAGAAGGCGAGAAGAAGACAACTAACATGGAACGTTATGGTAAGAACATAATTTCTATTTTGCCCTGCTTAAAATTTGCCTGTTGATGAAGAGAGGCTTCGCTAAATAGGTGTTCATTGAATGGCTATTTGCCGAATAGCCATTCGACGAAATAAGATAGACCCGGTTATATAAAACCTATGGGACCAAAACCTGGCTAATATTTTGGAAAGCATGGCTGAACTTAAAATGGCCTGGTAGGGTCAATAGCCTAGTAATCCCCTATGATCCAATGAGTATTCAAGTTTAGCATTGTTGAGCATTTTTACTAGTTTGTCAGAAGTATAAAATGTTGTATTTAAGCATTCTAAGTAAATACTCACCAGTACTGGAGAAATGATTTTCCCCTTATTGATCTTAAAATAAGATTCTTATTTTTTTTCAAGAATATTTTCATTATCTTCTAATAGAATAATTTTCCAAAATATGTTGATATTCTTGAAACATAAAACATTTTACAGAGCTATACTGAAATGGTATTAGACCTATTATTATTGCAAACTATTACACAAATATGTTCTGTTAGTTGTTTTTGGTATGTTTTCTTTATAAAAATTGTTTTGTGCATGTGTTCTGCTGCTGTCTATTAAAATCCAGTTATCTGGATCTTAATTTTCCACCTTCATTAAAACATTTTTAAGTTACGAAAACTTTCTATTACATTTTCAAAAGTGGTAAAGGCAATTATTCAGTTGAACTAAAGTCTCAGATCTAATTGTGCTATTGTGATACATTAAAACTTTTAGGATATTATTAATATAACAAGATTGAGTTGGAATGTAGATGTTATACTGGACATAATTGCCTAGCTTTAAAAGTGGCAATTAGTTTATTATAAGACTCGGTTTGTATGGATATATCATCTAAGATGATTCCATAATTTTGATGTCTCACAAGTTTTTTTTTTTTTTTTTTTAATATTTATTCCTGTATAGACTAGCTCCTACATTTTCTGGCCTAGTTTAACCTCAGAGGAGATTGTGATGTTTTGCACTGTATTCATAATTAGAAATTCATATTTTTAGCTGTTAAATTTCTGACCCAAGATTTTTTAAAAATCATTTATTATTGATGAAATCTCATTCAGTGAGTTTTGTAAGTGAGGGGTAGTCTGCATTATATTGTCTGCGAGTTGTATTAAATTGGCTTCATAGTTATTTCCTATTACATTTTTTTCATTTTGTTGCACTTAATAATAACTGCTAGCATTTCAGTGATTAATGCAATCAGAAGAAAAGACATTGAACATCCCTGTTTCATGCTTTTCATTGGTTCTTTTGCCTTGGATGAAAATACCCCTAACTTGACACTTTATCTTTATATAAGTTCTTTATTAAATAGGTAATATAAATTGATCTGGAAAATTTTATCTTCCAGGACTTTAAATAAGTAATCCAATCTTAGTGCATCAAAAGCTTTTCCAAAACAAGACTAATAAAATTGTTTCCTGTGTGTTGTTGTTTATAAAGTCTGTGAGTGTCAGTATTCTTTTTGTATTGTCTTGGGTTCATCTTTCAGAAAATAATCCTGTTTAATTACTAATTATGAGAGAAATGATTTGTTTATCATCAATATTTAATAAAGAAATTGGCCTATATGCAGAGCAGCTTTTGGGATCCTTGCTTTCTTTTAGGATTGGGATAATTAAAGCCTAGAGAAAAAGAGAGATGGGTGTTTGCATTATTTTGTGTATCTAATAGTACACAATAAAAGTATCATTTGATGAGGCAGAATTATAATTAGTTTGAGAATAATTCTTTCTGTACTTGGAGATGTTTAAATTTTAAATTCTTTTAATTTATTAGAGTCTTCTGTGTAGGGTATAGATACAATAATTTTATTCTTGGCCCTTTCTGTGATGTTTGGGAGATTTACTTTAAATATTTGATCAGGACTGAAGTTTGATAGATCATTGTTGTTGCTTAATTGGTTTAAAGATTTCTGGTAGTTCCTAAATTCCTCTAGTATTTCTTCTATACCAGTCTTTAATTTACTGTCTTTTAGGTTTGATAGATCATTGTTGTTGCTTAATTGGTTTAAAGATTTCTGGTAGTTCCTAAATTCCTCTAGTATTTCTTCTATACCAGTCTTTAATTTACTGTCTTTTAGGTGTCTTATTTATCTTATTTGATTAGATTTAGTTTGTACTTTAATTATTTTAATACATTTTACATATTTCTAGATGTCAGATAAGGTACTAATTTCAGTTTAAATACTGGTAATACTTTTTTATGGATAGAATATCTTGATAGGTCTTACTTAGGGAATCAATCTTAAAGAGTCTACATATATTTTCTTTTTGATGACTATGGTTTTGCCTCATAGAGAATATGCATCTCTATAGTTTAGAATTTCAGTCCAATTTTTAGTGCTTTAGTTGAGGCAAATAGCCATTGTTTACTTGTTGCACTTATTTCATTTTTATGTAGTATGTAATTAACTGCCAGATTCCACAAGACTTCCTCTCAGTGAAACTACACACTGAGAGCAGGTACAAGATGGTGTTTTGGAATCTGGTCCCTGTAGTAAGCCTGTTTATCGATAGGCCTTACACCGAAGTAATTCATTTACATTAAGAGTAGGTCTTTCAGAATCATAGCAGACTTACACTGAGAGCAACTCTTTTGGAATATGTCCCAACATCTCCTCCTAAAATCAAACTGCCTTTAAGATTATTTAAAGTAACGTTCATGTTTTCTTTGGCTATTTTGACACCTGTACCAGGGAACTAGTTTATTTTAAAAAGAACCCAAACTCTATTGTTACTTTGTTACAGCCATAGTTATCATACCATCTTTGTTTTCAAACATATGTATGATCTTAAAAATTATTGAGTTTTTCTTCCATAACATCATTACTCCACTTCTTTTACTTTTTTATTGACCGCATACCAACATATACCACTAGAATTCAACATAACTTAGATAAACATGCTATCTAAAATCAAATATGAAATACAACCAATTTCAGCATTTCAGTGAAACACTACAACAATATAACTGGAATGTACATAGAATAATACCACTAGATACTGCTGTAGAACACTTTAATAATGTATTCTTACAGACCCTAAATAATCTAGCACCAGTATGTAATAAAAGAGTAAAGTCCAACCCCGCACCATGGCTAACAAATTAGTATAAAAGTAGAACTCAAAATGCCTTCCAGCAATTGAGACATCTTAGAAACCTTGCAAAACTCCATGTCAAACAGGACAAGCAAACATACTATGCCAACCTGTAAGATAAACATCAAAGCAATGCAAAACTTTTTTTGGTAATCACTAAATAAAACTAATCCACCCTGGCAAGACCACCACTCCCTCTCCAAAAACAGACAGTACAATAAACCCTTTCCCCACACAGTTTAATTCCTACTTTATACAACCAATTTTATCTCACTTAGGAATGCACCTGACCCCCTCTCTCTACTCTTGTCCAACCAAAACCACCCACACTCTTTTAGCACATTGCCCACCTCACTAATAATGAAGTTGCTCCTTAGAACTAAAAACTACTTCCTTAGCAATAGGCCAACTACTGTCAGACTACCTAAAAATGGCCACAGAAGTCATAGCCTTCCCTGTGTCTATACTAATTGATAAGTCCATAGTAGAATGATACGTCCCATCACTCTGGAAAAATCCTACATCATACTGCTGCAAAAGGCAGCACATGTACAGAGTTTAATAACTACAGACCAATAGCGATTATCTCTCTTCTCTCCAAAATATTAGAGAAATGCATCCATATGCATTTGATGAAATATCTAACTTCAAATAACCTGCTATCAGAAACACAACATGGCCTTAGACCCCAGTACAGCACCACTACATCTCTACTACATTTTATCAATGTAATAAATCAACATAGAAAAACTGGTCTGGTTATGTCCACCATGTTCTTAGACATGTCAAAGGCATTTAATACTGTCTCACATCTGCAACTGCTTATTCAACTCTCCTCAGTATGACTTTCACAGTACTCCTTGTTGTTTCTTAGTTGCCCGTCCGGAAGGCATCAAGCCATAAAATGGCAACAAACCTACTCATCCATTCAACCAGTTCCTACAGGTGTCCCTCAGGGCTATCCTGGGTCCTCTCCTATTTAATATATTTATTAATAACCTCCACACTTCTACTCGCCATGCTAGTTTAGTTCACTATGCAGTCAAATCAACATTAAAACATTAATATGTGCAGCCTGAAAATAAATAAGCTCCAAGATATAACCCAAAAATCTTTCTCCACTTTAGAAACCTGTCTAAAAGAATAAAACCTCCTACTCAGCCCCAAGAAAACTAAGTTAATGCTTTTTACTTTAAAAAGTTGCCAAAATCAAAAGCACTCTTTTATCATAAAGTCAGCAAATTAAATAATACTGTCATTGAAACTGTAACTCACAATAAAAATCTAGGTGTTATAATAGATGACAGTTTCAAATATGACCACCATATATTGCACACCATTAAATCTTCACACCAGAAACTTGGCTGCCTTTATAGGATTAATAGATTTCCTACAGATATTGCAAGAAAAACTCTAGCCACCACCTTCTTATTGCCAGCTCTCTTATCCTATCCTGACAAGCTTAATATTCAAAGAAAGAAACTTGCCTTCTGCTACAATAAAATAGCTAAATTTGCCACCAATCTCCCTCATAGGACCCTCTATTGTCATAGCTTAAAGCAATTAAACTGGCTTGAACTGCACAACTTCCTGACATATTCACAACTAACTGCAGCACACAAAAAAACTCAATAGTTTAAACCAAAACTTAAACTTAAATCCTGCTTAAACAATGCTCGTCCTGCACACCCTCATGCACATGCTCATCAGCTCATTATACATACCATACAATTCAAATACTCTTAGAATACTCTCACTCTCTCACTGAATCATGACAATGAACTTACAACACAACTGCCTTTGCTACATAATAATCAATTGTCCGTTAGGTGCTTGCTCTCTGGGCTTTGTATCACTGTAAAAAATTAAAAAATGTATAAATGTATAAATGTATAATAATATAAATAAAATAAAAAGATAATCTCATCTTATCTAACTGTAACTTGATAGTATGATGGAATGTATGAAGCTTTCTCCTTTCTCCCCAGCCTCCACTTGAAATAGACTTTATTTAGCGCTTTCGAAAGAGACTTTCTTCAAACGCATAATAAAACAAAAAAAAAAAAAAAAAAAACTAATATGTTGAATGGAAAAAATTTTTTCCTTTTTTTTAAAAAAATTCAGTTCAGTTTTCACAGTTTTTCCCAACATTGGAGCATTGGAGAGCGATCGATTTGGGTAGGGTGGTAGGTGGGGTGGTGTGGTGACTTTGGATTGTGAATTTTGATTTGTTTGTTTGCAGTTTGTGTTTTTTAAATTTGCAGATGTGGCCATTTTGCAGATGTGTGTGTTCGTGGTTTAGTGTTTTTGTTGTTGTTGTTTTTGAAGAAGAAAAGTTTTTCAAGTCTCTAATACAGACCCAATGAAATGGGTATTACCAGAAAACAAACCAAAAAAAATAATAAATATAAAATAAATTTAAATGATTAATTAGGCAAACGATTTTGAGATTTTGTTTTTTTTTTTTTATCATCTTTTTTCTTTTGTTTATTATTTTTTATTTTTTTTTTGGTTTTTTAATTTTTTTTGATTTCATCTTTTTTTTCTTCTTTTCTTTCTTTTTTTAGTATTTAACATTTATATTAGAGTGGGAGTATAGAGTATCACCGGTGCCTGGGTGCGGGCGGCTTGTCCTGGCGTTTTGCGCCCCGTCTGTATCGATCGATTAGCGATTCTCTGTGAGGTGACATGTGTGTGGGGTGATGTGTGAAATTGAAGGTTGTCATTGAAGGTTGTTGTGCAGGCCGTACCAAAAATTCGTAAAAAATCATTAGCCATTAGCGGACGAGAGTTCCTGGTTACGACCCCTAACCGGGAAAAGCTGAAAGACACAACAGTGTTAGGAGTATCACCATTTCCTTTTTAAATGTAATCATTTATACTAATTTTTTTTTTACTCTGAAAGTGATTGGATGGAAAAAAAGTAGATTGTCAAGTAGATCATCCATGCTGAATTATTTTCCAGTTTTTTGTCTGTATAAGTTATATTAATATATTTATCCTTGGTCACATACATACAAATAGAACATTTTTATACATGAAATCAAGAAGATTCCTAATTTATCTTGGTACACCCAGACAAGCTACTCTGTTTCTTCCAATTTGTCCCATCTTTTATACATAAACAAAGCTTAATTAAAGATGAGTAAGCGATCTACTGTGAGATTTCAGTAGTAAACATGTACTAATTTATATGTAAATGAGCTCTCAGACAGGCTATGATGTGCTATATAATTCTTCCCAAACAAAGATGGAATATATAATAACAGACATCTTAGTGTATTATTCAAAATCCAATCTTCAGCAAGTTGTTTGTGGAGTTCATGTAAAAAAAATTATTAATATCTGAGTACAGAATTATTACATCTTTTCTGTTGTGACCATATTGTACATCAGTGAAACATACATTGTAGGATATCAAAAAGAGAATCATCCTTTTGAAACTTGTCTGGTCATCTGGACAGATATTTCTAATGCTGATCATTGCATTAGGCAGGATGTAAAGAGACCTGATTGGGGAAGTCACAAAGGTTTCACAATGTGCACACCTTCTTGTGCATATCACAGTACCCATTTGCTACTCAGGTAATGCCCTAACATGGTTCTGCATTTTTTTTCTGGTACAATGACATGCAGCACTGCATAGGGCTGGTCCCATGGCCAGGCTAATGAGGCTGTCCAGTGGAGAGGCTTATGCTAATTATCCATTTGCATTATCCCCATAACCACCTCCAGGAAGGCGTCTACATAGTAGGTGATTCATGAAATTAATCAGCTGTGTAGATCAACATGGCTTGCCACAGTATGTAGTAATATTGTACATGGCATTATTTTAATAGTTTTATTGGAGGCCAAATGTTTTTCTTTTCCCTAGTGTACTTGTTGCATAATTATTATCAAACCTCCTATAGTTATGACCAAACTCAGTGATAATTTAGTCCAGGCTGACCTCAAAATCAGATCCTTGTTAAGTCATGAATTTTATTACAATACCTAGGTAGAGATTGAGAATTTACTGAAGGTGGTTTACCGATAGAATAATGGGCTGTCTCAATACAAAAATTTTAAAAATTTCATGTAGATCCAGGAATTTAAGTATCCAAGTGGATAGAAAAGTTACTGTGTTCTCTTTTTCAGTCTTTTCTGGAAGCCCAAAGACCCTTATGTTGCATCTTCCTTCATGTTTTTTGAATTCCTGTAAGTAATTTATTAACCAGTTGTTTTGTTTTAACTGGAATTCTAAATGAATTTCATCTTTCTTTAGTCTGCCATTGATGTCTGTTAACGCTGATTCAATGTCTTGTATTTTAGAGTTTTGTTTTTGTATCATTTCCTTCACCAGTTCTATTTGTTTCTGTTATCCTGCAGGTTATCCAGATTTTCTTTCTAATGAGAGTTCCTGTGTAAAAGACATCATTTGCTGGACGTTTTTCTTCAGAAGTGCATCTGAATGGGATAACTTTGAAGAGCTCGTAACTTCACTTCCAAAAGGTAAAGCACTGAATACATTTCTGACAGGAAAAATACTACATTTCTCCAGAAATATTTGATAAGTCTGTAGGATACAAGTTGAAATTGTTGTAGAAGAAAGGATTATCAGAAGTTGAGATTTTCTTGTAGTTTAGGAGTTTTCGCCAGAGCTCTTTACAGTGAATGTATTAGTCAGCCATCTTGGCTCTACTCTTATTTTACTTTTATATATAATTTCAGTACTTACGTATTATCGCAACCAGATTTTCACGGCAATAGCCACTGGTTTTCAGTCATGAAAAATGTCCGTTAATGTTGTTAAAATGTAATGTAGTGTGTTTTCTTTACGAGTACAGATTGTTTTCTGGACTGCTATCAATACAATTTACAAAACATACTGTTTTTGTTTCTTCATGGTGTTTACTGGCTCCATGTTGCTTCCTGCAAGTCTGCCTGCTGAACGTTCCTTCTTTGTGCCAGCAAGTGCTGTCAAGTGATGGTCATACATTCATTTGGGAATCATAGCTGTGACTACTTTAAAAATACGAGACAGAAATGTGGGCACTGCAGAAGTTAACATGTGCCTAGATGCGTCAAAGGGACTGGGGACACAGACATGTTAAAAAATAAAAGAAACATAAACCGTTACATGCGAAATGCAAGAAACAACTGTAGCTCATCGTAAGCCCATTCATGTCTTCTGGTGTGCGTTTTCTTAATAACTAATTTGTAGTAATTTCAAAGCAGCTGTTAGACCCTTTGTAAAAATTGTGTCCCTATCTTGTGTGGGTTACAGTTCACAGACATCATGTATTATTAAGAAAGAAGACATGAATGGGATTACGATGAGCTACAGCTGTTTCCTGCATTTCGCATGCTTTCCATAGCAGCCATGACAATGAAAGCATCTGTCTGTAACGCACGCAAATCAGGAAGAGGATTTATTCCAATTCCTCTCTTCCTGAAAGTAATGCAACGGTTTTCCTCAACAATAAGGACTTTGAGTAGCCTCTTTCAGTGTTTCATGCCCTCGTAACAGTTCAGGTTTATCACATTGGCAAGCGACAACATCTGGTTGCAATAATATGTAAGTACCATAATTTCTAGTCTGTTATGGGGATGCTGCAGTTCATCTAGCTGGAAAGCAAGTCCAGTGCTTGACTGTAATTTTTTAATCATGTTATTCATATTGCCTGAGGTAAACATCAGGGTTAAATCATTTTTGTAGAGTAGCAAAAACGCCCTCTGTGTGTGTTGACATCTTTATTTGTGAAAACAGAGATTAGGAATGGTCTAAAATGAGCCCTTGTACTATGCCACCTGTTATGACTTAAGGCAACGAGAAGGCATTTTTGCTAAACCACTATACATTGCTACAAATAGCTATGAAACTAGATTACAGAACCACGGCAAAGGCCAGTTTCATTTAGGCAGCTAATTGGTAGAATATAACTTACTGTGTTGAAAGCCTTTGAAAAGTTGAAATGAAGGGTAATTATGTGATGGCTTTTGTTCCACCAGTAAGATATATACAGTAAGTCACACAAGAACAGTGACCAATCTTTTATTGTGCTCTAACCGCATGTTATATCTGCGATAATATATTGTTCCATCCTACTGTGTCACAGCAGAATACGTACTGTTAGCATTATTTGTTATTAGTCAAGCTATTACAGGTATGATGCTGTTCCAGGTACTGCAGGACGTCTTAATGTACTACTTTTTCAAGTGGATTTAGGATAGTAATACACCTGTGTTTTTAATTCTGGCCTTCTTCTCTTCCATTTGATATTGGAATAATTCTACTTCTACTGCTTCCATAACTTGGATAATTAAGCAATAACCCACGCCTGGGTGTGTGTAATGCTGGATTTACCCACGGTTGGTATGGTTTGGTTATATAGGCAGGTGACAGGTTGGTATTAGAGACAGACGCATGTGTTCTCACCCTTGCTAACAGTTGTTGTACTTGTGACTGCAGCAGTTTTAAAGGAGATTCCAGCCCTGTCAGGTATTTCGGATGTCGTTCTAGGGTCCTGCATCTTTGGAATAGCCTTACTTAGAGAAGTAGTCCTAAAATTGGTGACCTGAGACAAAAAAGATTATTGCAGCAGCAGCAGTCCTTTCATAAGATGCATTTCATACCATTCTGGAACTCTTATGCATTGTTTACATTTTTATCCTACAGAGTGAAACAGTGTATCTGGTTTGCTAGTCAAATTTGGCACTTTGTTTTTTGATGAAAATGTATAGATTTTTGCGGAGTTCCACCCTGCTGTCCTTGATGTTCTCCCCATCGCTCCTCTTTCTACCATATACTTCTAAATACACTGTTTATTCAAAGTACATTGTCTGAATTGGATGTCATCATTCTGCTAGCTGTGTACTCATTCATTCAGCTAATCTGAATTCTGCTGTAATACTGAACTGTTTCACTTACAGTTGAAAGGTGTGACAATTTTGTCCAGACTATGAAATTGCATTCCCTTCTCACAGCTTTTAATGGCAAAGTCTTCAAGTTCTTTACATATTGATAATGGTGAAGGTAGGAAGTGAGACGTTTCTAAGAAGCATACATAAGTAGGGAGTCACTGAAAAGGTTTGTCAGTGTATCAGTACACCTGAAGCGATGTGGATACCTTGTTAGAGTGTAGTCTTTATTATGTTATCTGCTGCTATTTTATAGTCCAGTCTTATGGGTCGGTTAACCTGTTGTGAGTAGGTCTGAGATTTGCAATCATTAATGCTATTGCTGCTTGATAGTTTCTGATATGGTATTTTAAAGTCCCCTACTAGAGCACCTCCTTTTTTTTGTTCTTCATACCACAATAGGGTACAGTGCAGATATTTTAGACAATGTCAGGTTTCAGTTAAATAAGCAGCCAACACCGAGAGGTGTGGCTTCTGGAAGATGAGTTGTGTGAATGTAAGCTTTTACAATGAAAATAATGAGAACTGGTGCTCTGTTCTTGATCCTGATGATATACGGTATTGTTTGGTATTTATTTATTTATTATTTGTTTACCGGGAAAGTTCGACTGGGACAGAGCCCATTTTCTTAAGGGGTCTCGGGAGAAACACTCCAGGCGCATGTCTTTCGAAAGTGGGAGGAAACTGGAATATTAAGTTTGGCATGCTTTGTACACAACCTCAAATATGTTTCAGATATAAGGAGTACTTGGCGATTTAATGTTACTATCCAAGCTTGAAAATGATTTGCAGCCTTGTTACAGAGGTTACCTGCACTGCAATGCAGATACTTTTCATTGCCTGGATCTTCTTCTTCTTCTTCTTTCGGCTTTACCCGGTTAGAGGTTGCCACAGCGGATCATCTGTCCGCTCACGATTGGCAGTGGAGTTTTACAGTGTCAAGTTGCCAGCTCGGTGCCCAACCTTCCACAGAAGGCACACACTCACACCTAGGGCCAATTTAGAGTGTCCAATTCAACTACTGCATGTCTTTTGAGATGTGGGAGGAAACCGGAGCACCCGGAGGAAACCCACGCGACCACAGGGAGGACATGCAGACTCCACACAGAAGACACCCCAGCCGAGAATCGAACCGGAGAACCTCTTGCTGTGAGGCAGCAATGCTAACCACTGCACCACCGATAATGCTTCCTATTAGTCATGCCAAGGTTCATGGGCCAATGTCTTCATTACCTGTGTCATGATGGATTTAAGTGTATTATTTTCCTTATAAAGTACTTTGAGATGTTGCTGTTGTATATATGATGTTCTAGTTGTGTTTTCGTTTGTTTTGACATAAGAACTGGTTGACAAGCCAGAGTGATTTTGTATTGTGTGCTGATGAATGCTATGAAATGACTTTTGGTAGATAGACTGCAACATTGCTAGTGGTGCTAAAAGTTTGTGCTGGTGTGATCAGATAATTCACCAGCCGAGAGAGTGTTGCTGTGAATTGTCAGGGGTTACATTCTGGCTTTATGCCAAGCATTACTTAAGGGGGTTGGGGTATGTCATAGTAGGTGTTGGGGATTGATTATAATAAGGCTAGTCATTTAATAGTCTGCAGACTGATTGCCCAGTATTCCCCTATGAACCCTGTGCTGAGTGTAGAATGGATTGAAGTGCTTCATTTTTGAAAATTAGAATTTTCACGTGACAATGCTGGCCATGCTCTAAGTGTAGAAGTATTTATGATGATGTTTCTGACCTAAAGTTATTTGTTGTAATGGGAACTTGTAACACCAGAGGATGTGGTTTGCATTGCATGCCGACTTTTATGTAGGCAAAATCAGAATTTATGAACATCATGTATTTATTTAGTAAGTTAGTTATTGGCATTTGTTTATCAGCATAGTCCGACTGAACAGTGCCCTTTTTCAGTGGAGGCCTGGGAAGAAAGGCTCCATTATACAGACCTCATGAGCATCATTTGCATTGTTTTATCCTTTACAGTCACGGTCATTATGTATTCTGTTAAGTGGAGAGATATACATAATGCACTGTACAGGCATTCAAGAATATGAAAGAATTAAAAAAGAATAATTGTATGCACTGGAAAATATACAATCATGTTAGAGAAGGTAACGGGGAGGTAGGATTGGAATACAGGAAACTGCTTCGGCAGCTGTTCTTAAAGGCAATGTAGGTCCCAGGCCTGCATGACCGTGTCCATATTAGCAGTGTTTTGAAACTTCAGGTAGCTAAATTATAAGTTTTTATGATTTTATGTTTTCTTATTTTTAGCTGTATTATGTTCTTTGTTATTATTTCAATACTGTATCTGTAGCATGGGATTTTACTATATATATATATATATATATATATATATATATATATATATATATATATATGTGTGTGTGTGTGTGTGTGTGTGTGTGTGTGTGTGTGTATACATTTTTTGAGTGATTTGTTTTTTAACTGACACATTATATCATGTAATTACACAACAAGTGTTATTTACGGTAGTAGAACATGTCGCATGAAAGTTCTGATGAAGTCCTGTAAAGACTGATAGAAAAAAGCACTTAACTTTTAATTAATAACATCTTGTGTTTGATATGTTATGGGTGATGTTTCCTTTTATTTTTCAGGTGCTTATGCATTGATGTCTAGCAACTACCCATAAACATACAGCATAGCAGTCTTTTTTATACCAGTGAAAATCAGCATATAGTGAGCAGTCCATAGCATCCATTGGCCAGTTTTACTAAGTTTTAAGACCGGTATGCCACATACCATTTGGGGTCAGTCTTTTAGTCAGTTTTTGAGTTTTAGACTGCTTTAACAAAGAATTTAGACATGTATTTGTTATATGCACACCATACAGTATCATCTTCTTAGCCTGATGAATACCATATGCATGTTTTGTGTTTCTAATAGACCAGTTCACTGAAGGCAGTTAAATGCTTCATTTAATTATAAGCTTTTGTTATTTACACTATGATCAGAGCCTGTATGCATTCACTACTTTCCCATGCTAAACAATTCATTTAAGTTCAGTGGAATATTTCTCTAACTTTGCATGGAGTCTAAAATGCCGGAATTATTTGTGTGGCTTTGATATTTTTTTATATCCACAAACCTTCTAATAGTCATTACATAACATTAGGAGGAAACTCAGCTGGACGAGTCATGTTAGTCAGGTAGAAGCACTTATATTTAATGTGCATTTTCTGGCACTTATTTATTAGTACAAATATTAGTATCTCTGAGCACATACAATTTATCCAAGTAATTCCTTCTAGAGCATTGATATCAGAAAGAGACACTTCAAAAATAAAATGTGTATATTTAATTCAGGGAACTGGTTGGACTCCTTTTTGTTAGGTTGGGTATTCCTACTGATGGGTATAATACTGGTTTATGAATAAACATGTATGCCAAAACTAGTATGAGGCATTAAGGAGGAATATCATCATAGCTGATAGCTCAGCACTAAAGGGCATCAACACTGCTCGATTCATTTATTTTGTGTTTATTTATTTATTTATTTATTCATTACTTTACTTAGTTAAACTCTTATATTTTGGAATTAGTACCTTACACTATATATTTACATATTTATTTAATCAATTTTAAAGCAGCTTTGAGACTTCATACCTGTCACAGTACCTTACCTGCACTTGCCAGCTCTATTTTTTATAGTTAGCCTATAAACAGTTCCTCTATCATCAAGTTATTCTAACTTCCATTCTAGTAGTCCTTTTTTCAGTAGCTGTCTGAGGCTTGCTTGGCTGCTGCCATAGTTGATTACACATGCACCCTGTGGGGCAAAACATGTGACCTGTTTACCACCTACTCATACAAATAATGATTTTATGTGCTACATGAATTGTTCATTCCTCTGTCAAATTGCTGCCTTTTGTCTGCTCTGATAATCCTTTTAAAGTCTGCTTTGGATTCTACCTTCATACCTAGTACCTTGAAAATATGATTTCCCACTAGTTTTTAGCATGGTGTCTTTACAAAATAAGAAAGCAAAATACAACTATGAATATGCAGAAAATATACATGAAACAGGTCAACAACCTGAAATATTTCTTTACTTGTCTAAGATTTCTAGTGCCTTCCTATATTAATGCATTTAAAATTAATAAAGGCTGCCCAACGCTTTTCTTGCAAATATTGATTTATTTCCATGGTATAGGAGGATGAAGACGATAAGGAAAACTAATCCTTGGGGCGAAGTACTGAATTTTGGCACGGAACCAAAACTTGTTCAGCTGACACCGTCTTGGACATGCTGTACTAATAAAGTATTTCACAATGTCATGTGGGAATGGGTAACAGACATTTGTTAATGCCAGTCTTAGAACTGCAGATGATTTGAAAAATGTTCAACTTATTAGTGCGATGTCAACATGCTGTAAACAGCCAGAGTTAAGAGGTTGCTTTCACTAAATAAATGTTATCTCATAAGCGTGAAGGCTTTTGGTATTCTGAGAAAATGTGTCCAGCATACTTTTATTATGAAAATGGATGATGAATACAAATACTAAACTAGTCTAAATGCTGAAGGAAAACTTCGCCTATGCATTGAATGTAAACTCTTTTTGGAAATGTATAAAGAATTGCTGTAATTTGCAAGTGATATGTCAGTGTGGTAAGTGACAGGCAAACCGCTGAAAGTGAATAAGAACTAAGGGCAAATTCACTAAGTGTTATTTTAAATGCTAAGAAAAATAATGTTGAGTTACATTAGTTTGAATTGCTCAAAGGCATTGGGTAGTTGAATCTCAAAAGGTAATTTTGCATCTATGCCAGCACCATACAGAGCATTATAGACAGCAGTGAGCATAATCAAGGCATCAAGGGCACCTTCCAGTAACCATTCCCTCACTGCATATGTAACATTGTCCTCCAAGTTACCTACAGCAGCAGTATGCCACTTCTGTTACTTTTATTATATTTTATGTTTGTCTATTGTAATATTGTGTGGTGGCCCAATATGTCTGTCCCTACACCCCTTTCTGCTGACATCCAACATTTACTACCATAAAAACATGCTTTAACCAGTGTCGCTTGTACATTAACAATGTCACAGATCTCGCCATTCAGATGGTTGAGATGCACATGGTGGAACTGTTTGCTGTATCACATTGAAGTTTACTGCATTGGTATATGGCATTGTTCAACCATATGCAGCTCTTTTGCTTGTAGTAGTATACATCAATGTTTCTGTTTGATTCACTTAAACTGCTAATGGTTTGCACTAATGTGGGTGTTCTGCGTTAGACTGCACGCAGTGGGATAAGGGAATTTGCCTTTTCCCCCATTGTTGTGTTAATTTGCTTGGTATATTTAAAGTAGTGGGGGTGTGGGCATAGCTCCCCATGTGAAGGTGCCCCCAGCAGCACCCAGCAGAAAACACTGTTTAATTTTTGTTTTTTCAATGAGTTTTTTCATACGATGGAGTGGGTTTTGCTAAACTGCACAGCTGATTTATTGAAAATTGACTGGTGAAAAGGCTCTCTAGTAAGCCAACTAACAACACATGAACATACAGTTTCCACATTTTAACCATTTCTACCTACTGATCTTCAGCAGCCATCCCTCGGATGAACATACGCACATTTTGTCAATACGAGAAAACATACAGCTTCTATAATACTAGGTGTTTTCTGACTTATATGTTTTCTAACTTATATAGATAAAACCATTTAATGATTAATTACTATGGAAGATGAAGAAACTGAATGGCTGATGCAAAATGTCATTTGTGCGTTTTATAAAAAGGTTTTATTAATAATAAGGAAGAGTGCTGATCTATCTGATGAGTGTAATACTTACAAAACTATATTTTGTGGTACAAAACAGGATTAAAGCAAACCCTGTTGCATTGAAGGGTGATCTGAACTGGATGCAGCATCAGTAGGACTTCATGAAAAATATATCAGTTTATTTTGGGAGTGATTACCAGCAGAGCTGCTGCTGTAAATTGATAGGACAATTTATGGTAATATCGTGAATTTGAAAACTTTCTATCATAACATATCTGCAAAAAACGTGGTCTTATAGAAGTTTCACTTATTTAATTTTGTCGTGCAGGTTTTCCCATTGAGACTGCAAGTCCATTTTAGGGCACGATTATGCTCCACAGTCAGTTTACTTAATTGGCTTACGATTCAATATGTGCATGTGGTTCTGAAGGAGGGCATCACAGTACCCCATTGATTAGCATTGCTTCCTCACATTGTTGGATTTCTAGTTCTCTAGTTCAGTTCTTGGCTAATACACCTTCTTTGCAAAGTCTACAGGTCGTCTCTGTATTCATATTTTTTTTTTTACATTTTGCCAGGTCCTCTGGTTTCTTTCCACATGCCAAAGATGTGATACAGGTCAACTAGTAATCCTCCAACTTGCCCATTAATATAAATGTGTGTGTACGTGCAAATGAGAATGTGTGTGTGTGTGTGTGTGTGTCTCTGTCTGTGTGTGTGTGTGTGTGTGTGTGTGTGTGTGTGTGTGTGTGTGTGTCTCTGTCTCTGTGTGTGTGTGTGTGTGTGTGTGTGTGTACCCTGTGATGGACTTGTGCCGCATCCAGGATTAGTTTCTTTGCACTGTGTCCATTCCATGCTGGGATAGTATTTTATTTCTTTGAATTTATTAATCTGATGAGATTTAAGCCTTTATCTCTAACTTTGCGGTCCAGTGCCATTACTCATTTATTTCTTAATTTACGACCTGATGAACTGGAAGATCGGTGCCTTTTTTTGTACTCAGGTCCTATTTATACTGTAAGAACCAAAAATGCAACTATGTTTGCAGAAAAATACAAAGGAAAAACAAATGAAAAACAGCATTAGACATTACCTTTAATGTAAACAAATGATTACCAAAGTTTAACTTATTACTGTTAGTTAACTTCTTCCTGGTACTCCACTTCCCCTGCTTTACTACAGTAATTCCATAACTATGTATAATTACTGCATTTGTGTTATGAAGTTATTGTGTTTGTATAATATTGTCTGTATTTGGAAATCTTTATTTGTTTAATAAATCCT
Organism: Protopterus annectens; assembly: GCF_019279795.1. Taxonomy (NCBI): domain Eukaryota; kingdom Metazoa; phylum Chordata; order Ceratodontiformes; family Protopteridae; genus Protopterus; species Protopterus annectens. The sequence goes on from NC_056729.1 coordinate 474,211,459, forward strand.
ACTGCTGAATTAGAAGCAGCCTTTGTTACACCTCTAAAATTGAGTTATACTGTGCCTCTGGATCCACTATGATACATCAGCTTCCAACCTACCAAAGGCAGACTTATTCCCAAAAGACTGAGAACCACCTCCTCAAATAACTAAACTGGGCAAATCACATGCCATTAATTTTGCATGAGTTGCCCTTGCTCCCCCATATGGGGGACTTTAACCCCCCAACACAGAAACACACACCTTTACTTAAATATACCAGCTCCAAAGATAACATCAGGGATATTGGACTGTGGAGACAACAACCAGCAAGATCTTAATTGGCAGGATTCAAACCTGCATGGAGAGACCCCAGTGGATTTCTAGTCCATCATCTTAACCACTCAGCCACCACTACAACTAGATACTAATCACTTGTAGGTTAACCTTTGCCGTCTAGGTTTTGCATTGTGCACATAATACTGTTTTGTACTTTAGCGTACTCTGTGTCAGGAACATATGCAGCAGTGTCCTTGGATTAGTTTGGCATGTAACTTATTCTGGGGCATAATGCATGAATACAGATAGGTGTACACTTTGACTCTTTGAACCAGTTTCATTCTGGCACTGTCCACTTCAAATAAGTCACCAAAATCCTTGGTACTTATTTCACAATACTTTCATGAGTCTGTATTGCTTATCTTACTGACAATTCATGTTCTCACCTGAATACATAGATCCATTTCAGGAACTGTAATAGAGAAGGACCTTCACCAGAAGGCAATACAGAGATGAAATGAAAGTCATCCAGCCCATCAGAATTGTTCTGTGGGAAACAGAAGGAAATTCTGAAGTTATGAAGACATAAATGACAGGTGCTGTCTGAAGATACACATCATTAGATCCTGCTGCACAGAATGTCAGGGAGAATAAGCACACAATGAGTTTACGGAGCGTGAAAGCCATTTTATAACTGCACTTAAGTGGCACAGTACCAAATGTCATCTTTGACGTATTCTTTGTTTTGCTGCTGCTGTATTTTATTTATTTTTTATTTAACATTTGCTTACCGGGAAAGTCTGACTTGGAAAGAAGCCAATTTTTAGTGGACGCTCGGGGGGAAATGCTAAAGATGCATGTCTTTGTGACATGGGAGGAAACCGGAGCACCCGGAGGAAACCCACATGAATGCAGGGAGGACATGCAGACTCCAAATAGAAAGCACCCTGGCTGAGAATCGAACCGGAGACCCTCTTCCTGTGAGGCAACAACACTACCGCTGCACCACTGCGCTGTCCATTATACTTTCTGTAGTTGTTTTGCATTGTTTACATGTATTATTGCTAAGTTAGGTTCATAGGAGATTACTGGGCTAATGGCCCTAGGGCCTATACAAGCCTAGCCATGTAATACCTGTGTTCCCTAATTGACCATTGTTGGGTGGTTCCCTAATTGACCATTGCTAGATGGTTTGATTGTTTGCAGAGTAAAGCTCTGGTCAGCACCAGCTGCCCCTGTCCATGAGGGACATAGGTGCCACCCCAGTGGTAAATTTACAGTCTCTTATCCAGTTGTCCATGTTGCACTTAAATAGGGTCATTGAGGAGCTCTGCTTAATGTGAATTGGGAGTTTATTCCAGAGTAGTGTCAGTTTCTGGCAGACACATGTCTCTCCAGCACGTTTTGTTTACGTCACAGGCTAGGTTGCGATCTCTGGACCGAGTGACACTTGTCCCATTTGATTTGTGGACATATAGCATTTCCATTAGGGCTGGATCAGAGACTGCTCTGCACGCCAGGCACAGGACACCTCTCAGCAGCCTGTACGGCACAGAGTATAGTGACAGAGCTTTCAGTCTTTCCATGTAGGTCATGTTTTTGAGTCCCTGAATTCTCTTGGTCAGGAATCTCTGTGGTCTCTCCAGCTGTTACAGGTGTCTGGTGAGGTACATGCAAAAGGGAGCGTTGTACTCTACTAGTGGTCTAATTATAGTGGAGTACAGAGGAGTTATAACATCCTTGGTCTTTGATGTAATCCCCTTAATTTTGAGGTATGCAAGGCAAAAGGCTTTTCCTACCATTATGGACACATAGTGATCAAAGTTTAGACTGCTATCAACTTGTGTTCCTAAGTCATGCACCACTGGGCTACCTCTTTGCCAAAAGGGACAACAATGTGCTTTTTTGCATTTAGTTTTAGACCGTGACTTTGGTACCATATTCCTCAGCACTTGCTACTTACATATCTTGTCCTGAGATTGTGACCTTCCTAGCTGACTTTGAATGTCTGCTTACTGAAGGTCCAATATAATAAGGTGAACATAACAGCAACATGCAAGTTTCTGAGTGATATAATTAGGCTGAACATTCAATAACATTCACTTTTGTGGGGAAGAGTTATAAAAGGATGAGAAAAATAGAAAGGTCTTCTACCAGGAGTTGAAAGGCAGCACACTACACAAATATGAACACAGATAACACAGAGGCAGGAGGTAGACTGTACTGTAATACTATAATACTATAATAAAAAACATAGAACAGACATGACCATTGAGTACTGCTACTGGAAATACAGCAGTAACAGATACAGCCACATAGACTGTACCACCTGTTTCTTTCTGCCAGCTGAGATTTTATGTGATGGTTATGCCTGTACATTTTAATGTTTAACAGTAGTAGACATATGGCCTATTGTTTTTCTTTGGTAATATCACTATATACATGTTATACTATATAGGGCATTAAGAAATGAACATAAATTAAAGTGCCGTATACAGATGTTAAAAGTGAGATATAAAAGGGACTAGTCATAACTTAGTTTCAGCAGTTTCTCTTTTCTCCTTCTATTTCAATATGGGACTTTCAGATGACAAGAAATCCAACTAAATGTTGCTCTTTCCTTATACATGTGAGAGTCTCAAAGGAATACAACCTAAAATCAACATAACAGAAGCAGTGAACTCTTGGTAATATTGACACAGTGTCTCTAATTAGCTATCTCTAAAATGTTATGTTGCTTTTTAGTAGCACTTCCTCACATTTAAATAACATTTTTAGACCAGGTAAATTTGAAAGCACAATCCAGAATCTGAGGTATTCCATCTTCCATGTCCAGTAGAAAAATAAAGAAAATAAGGGTGTTACCCATATAAATGGATAATATGCTTAGAAGTAAGGAGATAACTGAATTACTAGGCTTTTGAGTTTGTGCTAATCTAAGTGCAGCTAGAAGTTACCTCCCTATGTAAACTAAAAGCAAACTTTTTTATTGTCATTATGGGTCCACTGATACAGTGGCTCAAACTCCTACTACCAATAAGGAATAACATTCTTTTATTTCAAAGACCACTCTGGGAAATGAAATAGAGCCCCATTGCAAAACAGTACTAAACCAGGCTGTATCTACCATCAATGCCTCGCCTTATCAGCCATGCTTATGCATTACCCTATCCTGTGCATTCTGCAGTGAGAGTCAGAGCTGCCTAAGGGAGACCATCATACAGGCAGCCCCAGTGACATTCTGTACCCTCGTTTAGCTCATAGCAGTGATGGTAATTTTTTAGGCTAAACCCCTCATCTGGGTGACAGATGATCTGCATTACTACAGGGACTACAATGCTTTTCATGTAGCTGCAGAAAGAAAACATTGCATGGGTTGAATTGAGGCAGGGTACAAAACATTCTTCTTGGCTCCTTAGATGATGCTTCTCTCAGTCATTATAGAGGATCTGATGGAAGTAATGCATAAAAAGAGTCATGTTGTTTCCGCTACTTCCAGTTTTATGAAATTCTGTTCATTGCCTTTACTTGTATGTATATTCAGCAACAGGTACCCTGTCTGTTAGATGTTTTAAAGTTACAACAGCTACATCAAGTAACTATATTTTCAAGCTACTAACATTTCAACTGATACATATGTCAACTGAAACCTTAAATCATACACAAATTATTAATTCAGTCAAGATTTTTGTGTTCTTTTATAAAAAAAACTGCAGTGAATAACAAGAAGTTAACTATTTTGTAAGGATTTTTGACAGAATTATGTAAAGATCAAAAAAGATAAATCGAGTCACAGAACTTTGTCATAGTCAGAATTTAACCATATTTTAGTAATAAAGAAAGTACTTCTTTACAAAGCAAATAATGCACGTATAAAGGTCTCATTAACATGGACACCAATTTCAAATTAATCTGACAGGCAGCAGCACAATCCAGGAAGGCAAACCAAACAACGCCGAAGATTGAATAAATAAAATATATTGCACAAAACACCATGGACTTAGCGCTTTCGTATAAAACTTCATCAGAATCACTAAACATCACACAGCACCACATATAAATATCCACCCCATAAACTCCTATCCAGTGAAACTCCCCCATCAATTAAAAATTTAAAGTAACACACAATGCTAAACATCCAACAAATAATAAATGAAAAATACAGTTCAAAGAACACAAAAAAACTTGTATAACATTTCAAGGAAACACTAAACCCAATAGATATGCACTAAATGAGGAACCCCCCTATACTATGTAGGATTTTAATTTAAGCACACAGGTTATAGACAAATTGTCATTGAGACCAGGGGGAAATAGTGGCATTGAGTCTCAATTGCCAACTTAACTCTTTGGCCTCAAGCACATCTTCCCAAGGTTCCCCCCTGAAATCCCTCTGAACACATTCAAGAACAAAAAAACCAAAGACATGATCCTTGTTATTATTAATATGCCTAGCAAGGGCATTTTTCATATCTCCCTTCCTCATGTTCAGCCCATGTTCATACAGGCATTCCCTGAATTTTCTTTTCGTCTTTCCCACATAAAAATGTTCGCACCTTAGGCACTTGCTCAAATAAGTGACCCCTGTCATGTTACAAGTACAGCGGAACTTAGACCTGAAAACCCGATGGTTCATCTCTATCCGGTCCCCTTCCAACACCATCTTACATTGTGGGGAGTTGCCACACCTATAGGTGCCCCATTTTTTGTTTGTGAAGTTAGGCCCATAATCAATAGTGGGATGTTCAAAATAATTTTAAAGGGTTTTGCCTCTCCTAAAAACAATTTGGAGTCCTCCACCACACTGGACATTTCTTTAAATATGGAAAAATGTTCCAATACTTATATATAATCTCCCTAATGGAAGCTGCCTCATTACAAAACTGGGTAATAAATGCCCCCACCAAATCCATCCAGTCCATGCCATTGTTTCTTCTAGGTCCAAGCTCCACTTGAACCACCTTCAGTGTAATAAGGGGAGTAATATCCCCCTTAGTCCTCCTGTCTTTGATATCATTCACTACTTGTGATACTAAACCAGCTGGATACCCTCTACATTGAAACATGGTACCAAGCTTTTCACACTCCTTAACAAACTGATCCCAGTTGGAGACCATTCGGGCAAGACAAATATATTGGCCCTTCACAATCCCAGCTTTTTGATGGAAAGGTTGACTACTTTCCATGTGTAAAATACTGTTGCAATAGGTGGGTTTACGATATATAGTACTAACCCATTTTTTGTTAACCACATACTTGGAGATGGTAACATCCAAATGATTTATGGAAAACAGATTATATTGATGGGTGAACCTCAAAAAAGGGGTAGAGGAATTTAAAAAACCTATAAACCCTTCAATTTCATCAACTGTTCTATCCCATGCAATAAAAATGTCATCCAAAAACAGAGATATAAACTCCATGGTTTTACCCCAAAGTGTGGAAACAAAAATATGCCTCTCCCACTGTAGTAAAATAATATTAGCAAAGATGAGGGCGCATGCTGCCCCAATTGCTACTCCTCTTCTTTGTTTAAAATACTGTCCATCTAAATGCACAAAATTATACTTAAGTACCATTTCCATACAAAAAGCCAAAACATTAATTGTGTTATTGTCAAGGACAGTGCATTCACAAAGAACGTCATGGAACCATTCTAAACCCACTTCATGGGGAATAACATTGAACAATTCTATCACATCAATGGTCATGAAAACACAATTTTCAGAAAATTCTACCATTTTCATCTTCATTAAAAAGTCCCAGGAATCTTTACATATATGTCCAAAAGGCTCCAAAACAGTTCTTTAGGATGGTATCAACATATTTCCCAAGGGAGTGTGTCTTGGATTTCTTGGTACTAACAAGTGGCCCATCGGTTTTCAGGTCTAAGTTCCACTGTACTTGTAACACGACAGGGGTCATTTATTTCGGCAAGTGCCTAAGATGCGAACATTTTTATGTGGGAAAGACAAAACGAAAATTCAGGGAACGCCTGTAAGAACATGGGCTAGACATGAGGAAGGGAGATATGAAAAATGCCCTTGCTAGGCATATTAATAGTAACAAGGATAATATCTTTGTTTTTTTTTTTTTATTCTAGAATGTGTTCAGAGGGATTTCAGGGGGGAACCTTGGGAAGATGTGCTTGACGCCAAAGAGTTAAGTTGGCAATTGAGACTCAATGCCACTATTCTCCCTGGTCTCAATGACAATTTGTCTATAACCTGTGTGCTTAAATTAAAATACTACATAGTATAGGGGGGTTCCTCATTTAGTGCACATCTATTGGGTTTACAGTTAACCTCTTCCATGTTTGAATCTTGCAACATGCATATTCCCTCACTTTGAGTAAAATTCTGCTGTAAGATCTCAGAGAAAGATCTCAGAGAAGGAGGAGGATACATGAATTCCCAGGTTGATATGGGTACTGGTAAACATTAAACTGCATCCCACCAGTTAGGACTAGAGACTACTGCAGGTGATGTTTGGGAGCATTAGTAGAGGTTTGGCTGTAGGTTACACCGAGCCCTGTGCATTCAGCAAATGAGTGCAGTATCCTAAAATGTTCTTTAAAGTGGAGTTGTGGCGGTAGCACCCAATGGTTGCAGACTGTTGCAATATTGCTGCCATCCTGAATTTTAATACCCCAGTGAGGAAACTCCTAACTAATAAGCAAGCTTATCACTTACACTGCTAAAAAGACGTGACTCATTACAGATTTCCCAACACTACAAAACAATGGCATTCACACTAACATGTTTGTTAAAACCAAACAGCCACAATCATCTAAAAATCAAGATGTTTTAAAAAAAATATGTTTTCTCTAATTTGTATACAAAATTGTGTTTCTTCTAAAATTTCATATGTATATATATATATATATATATATATCTATATGGATCTAGGACTTTTGATCAAAAGTCCGAATCCATTATGGGCGAGGATACTTACGCGAAAGTGCTTTTTACCAAAGAAGCACTTTCCCATAAGTATGCATGTTGCGGAGGTCGTACTACGGTGCGGATAAGGGAAAATTCCCTTTTCCCCACTGTAGTGCAATCTCGGAGGGAGAATATTTAAGTAGGGGTGTGTGGGGCGCACATCCCCCCACATGGGGGGTGCAGGGGGGCTTGCCCCCTGCAAAATGTTAATTTAGTGTTTTTTTTTTTTGGTTGAACACACTTTAACGAAAGCGCTTTTTCGATGAAAGCACTTTCGTTAAAGTGTGTTTGGTGGGAATGGATTCGGACTTTTGATTTTTTGATCAAAAGTCCTAGATCCATATATAGATATATATAGATATATAGATATAGATATATATATTTATATATATATATATATATATACACACATACATATATATATATATATATATATATATATATATATATATATATAGATATATATATATATATATATATATATATATATATATGTATATGTATATATATATATATATATATATATGTATAGTATCAAACTACATAAGAGTTAAGTTTTAACACACTAGATATTATATTTACATACCCTCATTTAGACCGGGGGGCATTCAACCATTCAACCTAATCTGCCAACGCATTTCCCTTTCTACCATTGTTTTGTAGTGTTGGGAAATGTGTAATGAATCATGTCATTAACTGGGAGGGGTATTTAAGGATGGCGTTTGGTCTGATTTATTAATTCTGATGAAGTATTTGTTATGAAAGTGCGTAATCCTCCATATGTGCTGTCCTATTAAATATATTTGAGCTATCTTCCTACTCACGGTTGTCTTTTCTGGAACTGCCTGATGGTTAGTGGTACATGTATTTCTTGTATGCGTAGCAGAAGTGATGTCCATTACAGTTAATAACTTTCAGGCATAGCGGAACTTGCATCTTTTATTAAACTCTTCTTTAGTAAGAGGTATGCTCCTTCTTCAAGAATTGTCTGAAGCCAGTGTGAGATCTCAGAAGAGGCCGGATGGCAGGAGGTAGTTTTTAATCCTGCCAGTAATATTTCAGAGTAGGTGACAGTGAATTTATTCCTATTCTCTCTCAAAAACACTGTTGAATATAGTAGTCCTTTGAATGAACAGTCTCTCTCACAACTAGGTTCCTGTTCTATGTTGTGGACTATAATGGGGGTCATCCAGACTTCAAGAATTTAAGTGCATTTATGGTGAAAAAAGTCTGAAATTGCCGTGTCTCAGAGTACTTCCTGTTCTCCGAGGAGCAGTGTTCTTTCAGGTAGTATATATAAGGAGCAGGTGTGCAAATGGCCTGCATCAGGTGGTGCAAAATGCTTTAAAATCTGTAACATTTGATGTTACTTATGTTAAATCACATTAAAGTGTTCATAGTCTTGTATCTCTCATTAAGTTTCAGACTTCAGTGGGGGGGTCCTTAAAATGCATGTGTACCTAGAATTCAACATGATTATAGGTTCATAGGTTCATAGGTTGGTACTAGGCTATCAGCCCTAGGGCCTATACAAGCCTAGCCATAACAATTCCCTGGCTATTTCTTCCCACATTATTTACTTTCCTGGACCCCTTTCTAGCAGGGCGACTGACGTGATCCCTGGGGTGAATTTCCTTTCTCCCATCCAATCGTCAAGGTTCCTCTTGAAGAGATCCAAAGAGGCACTCTGCTTGACATGTATGGGCAATCTATTCCAGAGTCTGGGGAGTCTCTGGGTCAGGAACCTATCCCTCCAGCATGTTTTGTTTATTGTGATGACAAGGTTTAGATCCCTGGAGCTTGTAGCTCTGAGGAATGGGATTTCTTTAAGTGTAGCATGTCCAACAGCTCTGGGTTTGACATGGCCTTGTATGTTAAGCAGAGATCGCCTCTGAGTAGACGATATGCGACAGAGTATAGCTGGAGTTTTTTAAGGCGGTCAGCGTAGGGCATCTGCTGTAGGCCTGTGATTCTTTTAGTGAGGTATTTCTGAGGCCTTTCCAGTTGTTGCAGATGTCTTGAGAGGTACATACCAAATGGGGCGTTGTATTCTATAATGGGTCTTATGAGGGATGAGTACAGTGGGACAATGACCTCCTTTTTCTGGATGAAAAGCCCTTCGTGATGAGGTGTGCCACATAGAAGGATTTCCTGACTGTTGTGGCGATGTGGTTATCGAAGGTGAGACCACTGTCCACCTGTGTCCCTAAGTCTCTTATCACACTTTCTGTGTTTAGTGTACTGCCACCTATATGGTAATTCATGGATACATGTTTTTTCCCAAAGGGGATAACAATACATTTCTTGGCATTGAGCTTGAGCCCATGGCTCTGGCACCAAGCATCTGTTTCTGTAAGGCCCTTTTGTAGAGTATCCACATCATTTGGGATTCAATAATGGCTCCCAGTTTGCAGTCATCTGCAAACTTTGTTAGCCAGAGTCCCTTAGTGTTAACCTGTACTTCAGAGAAGTAGATGCCAAACAAGAGCGGCCCCAGGACTGAACCCTGAGGTACTCCACTTGTCTGGAGCTGGATTTGGAGTCGGCTACTTTTACAGTGTGTGTTCTATCAGTAAGCCATTTAGCAACCCATTGGGTGACATAGGGATTAATACCCAACTTAGTAAGTTTATCTATGATTCCAGAGTGGGGGATGGTGTCAAAGGCCTTGGCAAGGTCTAGATAGGCTGTGTGGACCACCTTACCCTTGTCCATGGCTCTGGAGACTGATTCAAAGAAGTCAATCAGGTTCAGGAGACAGGATCGACCCTTCACAAACCCAAACTGGGTGGGGTCCAGTGTTTGAAGGTTGCCAATGTCTTTGTTTATAAGTTCCATGATAATACGCTCCATGGCCTTGCAGATAAGGCTTGTCAGACTGATGGGACGGTAGTTTCCGGGATCCAAGGTCCCTGCACAGATATCGATGTTCTCCATTTTTAGGAGTGCCTCGAGAGAGTGCATTTTGAGGTTTAGACTTCTAGCATTGAGTAGCATTACCTTCAGATTTTGCATGCTTGTACCTGTTACGGTGGTGGTTTTGTCCTTTGAAGTTTGCCCAAAAAAGGCACTATAGGGGTGGCAAGAGCCTTAGCCAGTAACCTGAATCCCAGGGGCGACAGGTGCAGACCATCTCTGGCAAAGCATCGTGGTCTGTCAATCATGTCATCCCAGGCAGACAGATACTGGATCCCCTTTGAATGACACCATAAGCTTAGCCAGTTGTTGAAGTCAATCATTTTATCCTTATATTGTGGTATCATTCTGGGCGAAGGCAGGATGCTACTCAGGGCTAGGGTCATACCTGCCTGGGCCACATGATCCGAGAGCTCTTCCATGTCTCTTTTCATGTAGTCCAGGGAGGTACGTCTCAAGTCATTCACTCCAGCATGGACAATGACAGAGTCATATTTGTACTTGTTGTGGAGTGACTTGAGTGCATGCGTTATGTGGCGGATCCTGGCACCCGACAGGCAGCTGACTGTAATTTTCTCCTTATTCAACCTGGTGAGAGGGACATCAGTGTGCCGGACTACAGAGTCACCTATGACTAAAGTGTTAGGTACATTGTCTTGCCTTAGGGGCTGTTGCTGGGTGGCACACTGGTGTTGTGAACTATGTGACACATTGGTTGTGATTGGTGTTTGTTTGCGTTTCAGCTTCAGAGGTCTTTGTTGCTTGGGCAGGTTACAGTTAAGGGCCTCTGCATATGTGGATTTAGTGTTGCTATATGTGGGTGTTGGTGGTGCGGGTTTAGAAGGGCTATGTGTTGCTTGAGCTGTAGTGTGGGTGTTAACCTTCTCCTCTTGACTGTTTAGCACAATCTTGGATGGAGAGAGCTTTGCTTCCATTTTGGCTATGTAAGTGCATCTCTCACAGATTGTAGTGTTGGGTGGTAGGAGGAGAGGGTTGTCTGTGTACATGAGGCAATTGCTGCATTGCCCCAGTATGCCCAGATTCACCAGGTGGACAGGAGAAATCACCAGAAGCTGACCCTTGGACATGCCTGGTTTGGGGCTTTTTTTTTTCTTTTTAAAGTATAGGAGCTGTTTCCTTAGCAAGGTACTTTGCAATTATAGGCTGTTTGGTGCCTACTATTAATTTCTCCTTGTTAACAAGGAGAGTTCAGCGTTTGTATGAGTTTAAGGCTTCCTAGTGCTTTCCAGCAGGTATTAGAGAAAGTGCTAGTCACAGGGATGCTTAAAGGTAAGATTGAAAAGAATGCACTCTGCAGTGTGCACTAGAGAAATTAGATGTGAAAGTAGGTAACTTGAGTTTTACCTGTTTAAAAAGTTAAGGTTTAGTGGAGACTAAAGTTATACTTCCTTATCAACTATTTTTAAAGAAAGGCAGTCAAGCTCCTGAAAAAACAAAAGCATTCTGACTGTGAACAAATGTTGTACACCAACCTTGATTCACTGGCAAGGCTGTAAACGAGGTTTAGTAATAATACATAGCCATCTGCCCATTAAGAAGACAACCATTCTAACTGATCGGATTCCAAGCTGGACAACTACCCAGATCAGTAGATAAAAAGTTGTGTTGCTAGTAAGTGCAGACTTCAATTGGCTGAACAGATCGGTCCAGTTGGATAACTGCAACATCTAGAACTTTGTGGACATAGGCTAAGTTTCAGGACCTCAATTACATACCATAAGGCATAGTGTTATACGTCTTGCCAGTTTAGTGATTGTTATTAATGCAGAATAAACATTTCTGATAGCCAGAAAGATTTTTTTTTTGTTTCACAACACCGATATTGGGCAACTATTTCTATCCTTATTTTAAACCTTGCAATGTTTGTTCACATTTTCCAGAAAGCTTTTGCTGCAAAAATACACGGGTTAATATTTCTATTACTTTTACAATGCAGTAAATATACAAGTCTTACAATTTCATGGTATGAAGAACACTGCAAAGAATTAATATTGCTAGGCAATTTTAACATGCCATAGTAAAGTTCGATAAGTCAAGAACTCAGGAATTATTGTAGTTCACTTACTCAGTTGTTTACAAGCATTAACTAGAATGGCTGCTACTGTGAATGCTGACTATACACTTGACTGGATAATAATTCAGAATTCCAGCAAGTTTAACATGATTGGTACTGTAGCTACACAGCTGTGTGACACTTCATCTGTGCTGTTTAATAGGGTGACCGTGTATGTCATCCCACTAAATTTAAGACCCTTAAAAGCTTAATGAGAATCCATCCTTCTAGTACAGACTGAAGGGAAATGGCTGGTCCCCTGTCTTGAATAGTCAGACTCAATGCAGTTAACACGTTTAATAGTACATTCATCAATGCTATGGTCCTACAAAGAAGGTAAGATGCAGAGAAGAAGGGATCTCTTAGTTTAATAAAAACTTTACATCACTAATAAATTAAAAAATGCAGTGTAAAAACCTCTACAGGGCTGAACAAAACCAAATATCAGGGACAAATAAGACTGGCAAAGTAACAATATAGTGTACTCACTAAAATCTCACTTGTTCACTGCAACTACTTTCAAAGTCTGCTTCTCCTCTTGTCTTAGTAAGTTAACCCATAACCTTCCATCCCAAGTAGTGTATTTAATGACAATGTTACAAGGAGAAGCAATGATTTTATGGTCATACATTTTTTTCTTTTTTCTCAATAATTTTTTACTTTCAAATCAAGAATAAACAACAATAAATTCTCAATAACAATGAAAGCTATGTTAATATCAAACAGATTGGAATATGAATTAATTATTTTCTGTAAAAGGGAAAAAAGAACATGTTAACTAACAAAGCAGCTATTTACAATGGGTATCTATATATGTTCAATTAAATACAAATATATATTCCAACTGATACCATAGTTCAATCATTGTTTGTTTAAAAGTTCCATTAGCCCTTTCCACTAATTATATGAGGAAGTGATTCTTGTGGTTCTTGTTCTTATTGTAATGATCTCCAAATGGCTAACGTCTAAAGCAATGTTTTTGAATTCGTTAAAAGAGGGAACAATGTCGCTCTTCCAGTTCCTTGTCATTACTTTCCTTGCAATTGACAATATGCTCCATAAAATTGGATATTTCAGCTTTGCAACACAGTCAGGTGTTGGAGCATTGAAGAGAATCAGGGATTTGGTCAATATAAATTTATCAGAGAATAAAGCCTGCAAAAAAGTAATCATTTTTTCACAGAATATTTTAATTTAACACATTCAGATAGTTTATGTTCCCAGTCAGCTTTCTAATCTGATTTACATCTCCAACAGGTGGTTCTGGATTTAGATATGATTTCTATTTTATGTAGTCTATAAAATGATCTATGCATATATTTCCATGTGAACAATTTCCAGTCAAGTGAAGATGCAGTTAATTTAGATGATTTTAAAATTAATTGTTTATCTTCTTCCCTTGAGAATTCTTTGTTTATATGATTATAATAGTTCCAGCATGATTCTTTAATATATTGTACCTCTATTCTTATTGTTTTATATGTTTTAGATAATATATTGTTGCTCTCTATTTTAAGCTGTATAAAGATCGATAAAAATTCAATGAACTTGTTAAATGTTCTTTTGTTTTGTTGGCCAGATCAATTAGTGATGTTATCATAAGGATTTCTATTCAAAATAAAACATGTTTGATCATTATCCATTAAAGAGGGAAGGAACTGCTTTAATCTGTCTGTCTGTATAGCCATAATTAATTTATAATCAACATTCAACAATGAAATTCGTCTGTAAGATGAGCATTTTATTGGGTCCTTATCTGTCTGAGTAGAGAGTAGCCCCAAGAGGGGGGACCTGCCTCTAAGTTCTTAGCCATATTGAAAATATCAAATAGAATATTCAGAGATTCTTTAGTCATTAATTTATAGAATTCAGAGATAATACTATCATTTCTGGGGACTTTATTTTTAACTTTTTAATATGTGATTTTAACTCAGAAATTGAAATAAGTTTATCTATTATATTAATCTGGTCAGTATTTAATTTTTTCTTAGTATATTTCCTTATGGATTTTTTTTATTTTTTTCATTTGAGTCTATTAACCTGTTTTCCTCATTTATTTTTGTAAAATAGTCCTTAAACTCTTTTAATATATCTTCTAAGTCTGAAACGTTTCTATTTTTGGAAGGTGAAAACATTTCTTTAATATGATTAGACTTATTATATATATATTTAGTTCTCATAGCTAGCTTATGCATATATTTTGGATTAAGTGAATGATTTATGATTTTCATTCTCCCTAAATTTATCTTTGTTTTATTATTTAGAATCTCTAAGTACTTACTTTTCAGTTCATTTATCTGTTTTAGTTTACCTGGATTTGAATTTTGATTATCTAATTGTAGTTTATCTATTTTCTCTTGTAGTTCTGTCAGATCTTTATCCCATTGCTTTTTCTTATAAATATACCAAGATATACTCCTACCATAAATATATGCCTTGAAGGCATCCCAGATGTATATCTTGGAAGTATCTTGAGTGTTATTAGAGGTTAAATAAATTCCATTCTCTTTTTGTATAAATTCTTTTGTTATGTTCATACCTTTGAAGTGCACAAAAGTGGAAAGAATGCTGTCTTGCATCAAGGCTTATGGTTCTTCTTTTATAGATGGGCTCTTACCAATGCTCTTTCAATGTATAGGACCACAGCTTGTTACAGACAGAAACGTACAGTTAGTTCTTACCAAAAATATTGGAAGGGATAGGCTAGATTCACATCAAATAGTACCTTAAAGAACACATTGCTTTACCATAGACTCAGGGGCAGGGCATTACACATCTATAGTCAGACTTGTTGACTACTTAGTAACATATATAACTATGGGTCAGTATATTGTGGCATTCTTTCTCTACTTCACTTGAGTGTTTGTGATAGAATAGTGTATGTCACAACAATGTCTTAGAGCAAATGCTTTCTGTTTAAAGGCCTTGAAATGGCTTAAAAGCTGCTTTTGAAACTATATTGAAAGCATAGCTTAGCAAAATCCTGTTTCACCACAGGGACCAGTTCTTGATTTCCTGCTCTTTCTTATTTTTTTTTTACAAATGATATGAAAGTATATACCAACAACTGCTCATTAATTTATTGTGCAGATTCCAGCTTACTGTATTTCTCAAATGACATGAAGTCCTTAACTAAGAGCCTGTAAACTAACTCTGGCAGCATCTCTAAATGGCTCAGTCACTGTAAACTAATGTTAAATGAAAAAGAAGATTTGCTTTCACAAACAATGCTGAGGAGAGGAGTCCTCACAAAGTAGTATTACTGCAACATCTGGCTCTGCTGAAGTAGTAACTATGTGGAAGTGTCTGGTGATGGTTCTGCACTGCAGGCTTAAATTAAAGGAACATGTCAGTGCTATGGCCTTGAGCATTAACCAAAAGCACAGTGTTACATGATCAAATGACAACTTATACCAGAGTTGCATTGTACTGTAACAGGTACGGTACTGATTCTAAAAAGTGGTTCATGGCACCATGGTAGGGCCCAAATCAGTTAGTGAACTGAGTGATCAGGAGTTCTTCCAAACATTCCCTGTACCTCTCATCATTGTCTGTGGCTGACTATTCTGTTATTTCATAATGAGCAAAATGTATTGGAACTTCTATGTGGGACTAGGGAAAATGCATTAGTTGATAGGTGGGGGTGTGGCAGTACAAAGGAGAGGAGATGGAGATGATACACTGAAACTAGGTGTATATGTCTTCTGAAAAGACATTTTATTAGTGCCAGGTAGTTAGATATCATAGAGGTGTATCTTATTAAGCTATGTCATTAATGCTGGACAATTGTATCCATCTATCCATCACCACATTTTTCCCATTTTTGCACATGGGGTCAGGGTGTCAATTCAACAGTGACAATCATCTAGAGCCAGGGTTTACACCACCAGGGTGGATAACCCTGCTACAGTAATTCATCCACACTGCACACTAACAACTATAATTATATATCAGAAATACTTTTGTTCCTGAGACCACTGGATCAGGAAGCAACTCAAAATGTATTCTGTGCATTGGGATTAATATCCTGAACCTCATCATAATATCCTGAACTTCATCAAGCAGAATAATTTTATATAACACTGTTGTATTAACGTCAACCCATATCTGCTTGTAAATCTTGTACAGATCTTCCATTGTTAGAATCTCATTGCTACTACATTACGTACATTTTCAACATAATCCTTTACTTATTTCTTATTCTGTGTTGCATGTAATTGTTTATTAATCTCTGTATATAACAATTTTCTATGAGGCTGAGTCTGAAATCAGTCCATGTGAATCAATATTCATTCAAATACATATGTACATGTATACATAGATAGATATGTCGACAAATAAAAAAGTAATATACCACTTCTGGCATTTTTCTATGAGATCAGATCTTTAAAACCACTGATTAGCTTTAACATCAACAGCAATGTGATGTGGAATGTCACACCTCTAGTAGCCTATACATTTCTTGTATTCCAGAGCATTTTCTAAAAAATAAACTTAAAAAGCATAAGATAAACAACAAACAAATGTAAATATTTTTTGAACAATGGAAGCTATTAAAACTATACAGATATAATGTTATCATTAAGAAGTATTCTTTACCGTGATAATACTGCATTCATAGTCTTTTCCACAAGTACTATAATGTATTATAATGCACACAAACCTCAAATTACATTTTTGTAAATGTTCACAAATTTTCATATCTTAAACTTTACAACCTAGATATATATTGTTAGAACATTTTTGTTACCCAGACATAAGTTTTTACATGACAACAAGAAATTCCTCTATAAGTACATTTGTTGAGATATGAAAACTTATGTTTAATTGTATAATTAGCAAATTAAATAATACAGGATATCTTTCAAAATGGGCAGCTTACAGTGCAAATATCAGACAGTTTTCTTCAAAAACATCTAAGGTTTCACATAGTGCAATAGTTTGTAAGTCGCTCGGTTTTTGGAGCATTAAATACAGATGGAAATAGTGCTTATTTTCATAATTGTTAGCAAACAGTTAGCAATATTTCCAGTATAATGTGATATAAACCAACATTTTCTGTGAATTATCCTGTCTCCCATATTGGTGTTTCATGCCATACTCCTCAGTAATATGTAGATCTCTCAGTTATGAAAATATGAATATAAATTTGAAAATATAAATAAAGATTAATTTCTCTACTGTAGGACATCCTAGACTAACAATTTTAGAATCATTTTATTAATAACTTCCTGACTTTTTAATACTGCATATTATTAGCTGGTAAATTAATTAGTTAAGGAAGCCAGACCCCCAAAAATTCTGGACACCATAAGGTGGTATGAATGTGAACTGGAAGTATACAAAAAAGGCGTTTTAGGCTTGAGTGAGTTAACAATTTTTCTACAAGTAAAGTTATTCCTTATCAGTGCTGAAATGGTATGGCAACTAAATGTTAAAAATGGACACCATCATGAAAGAATATAAAAACATACATTATCTTGATCCAGTTGTTAACTGTTGTTGTCTGCACAAGTACTAGGATGCTAAATGCAGGCTGTCATCAGATGGCTCCCTAATTATTTTGTCATCATTGTATCACTGGCACTATGAAGACTCTTTCTCTGTTTGTGGTTTACTGGACACATTTAAACATTATTACCATTAGTAATGGCTCACTAGCTTGACCTGATGTTGGCTCCACTCACTTTATTCACTGTGTGCATACATTTATATATGCTATGTTGTTTTGCTATTATTTAGCATATTGTATTGTTTATATGTCCTTGATTTCACCAGCCCTTTACTGTCAGGCTGCAGTGGACTGCATGTTTAAATTGCTGTGCTTTCTGTCATCTGTCTTTCAGAGCTTGCTGAGAAACTTGTGTTCCTCCAACATTTGTAGGTGTCATCACTGTGTTATAAAGTAATTTGAACTTCTATTAAGAGTAGCATTTGGAAAGCATTTGGAGCTACTGGCAATTTAACATTTATTTATTGATTTAACATCTGTTTACCGGGAAAGTCTGACTGAGACAGAGCCCATTTTCAGTGGAGTCCCGGGGAGAAATGTTCCAGATGCATGTCTTTGGAATGTGGGAGGAAACTGGTGTACCCGGAAGAAACACATGTGAATGCAGGGAGAACATACAGACTCCACACAGAAGGCAACCCAGCCAAGAATCGAACAGGAGAACCTCTTGCTGTGAGGCAACAATGCTAACTATTGCACCACTGTGCCACTAGCATATTTGTTCTACCATACTGTTGGTGCACCACCCTTTATTATCAGCTTAACAATGACATTAAAGCAGGGAATCATATCCTGGAGTGAGCTGGACTGCTGACTGAAGCAGCACTGAGTGATGATGATGATGATTAGTAGTAGTAGTATGTTACATACAGTGGGTTAAGGAGGCTGGTCTAAGGACTTCAGCCACAACCCAGGAACCAGACATTACACAAACATTTAAAAGGAAATTGCAATAAATTAACACTGACTATATGCATAGCAGTGTAACATGACAATAGAATGACTATCATTAATCTGATACAGTTATGTAGATATGGATATAGTAATAGTTCTTTAGAATAACTGATACTTTAATGAGTGAGACTTAATTAATTCTGCTATATTAGACATTCCTATTGCCTAGCATTTCTTATGATTTTAGTTTTATCTAAAGGATACCAATCTTTATACATTTCCACTCTACTCTGAATCTTCCTGGTAAGGTTTCATGAAAGTTTCAAGATACAGAATTTACTGCAGTCATGATTAAGGGTTCTGTGAACATCTTAGAACATCTACTTTTTTCAATATTGCTGTAAAGGATTGTTTTCCAGCAGCATGTTAAGACTGCATTATTAGTGTTTTATTTGGGACTATTCAAAGCTAAATGGATTTTGGGTGTAACACGCTCTTTGGCTGAACAGTCTGTCGCTGTTGGTTGATCACATCAGTCTTTTTTCTGTGTTTCTGTATATAGTTGGACCTGTAGAAGTTAAATATTTCCTTACTTTTTTAATTGTATTGATCAGCTGTTGCTTACCTTCTAATTAATTTGATATTTTTCTAACTTGACTTATTAATTGTTTATGAGTTACTATCATTGGGCTTCACCGTAACCTATTAGTTTGCTTATTTAGTTTTCCCTGCAACTCATCGATCCTTACTTTTTCATTCCCATATTACATAGAATATCAATTGCTTCATTTATGTGTCTTGAATCTATATGGTTTAATTTCATTAATCATGTATCTCATTACCTATAGTTTACAGAGGGAACCTCTTCCTTACTGTTCTCGGCTTTGGCTATCCTAGACTTCCCCAGAATGTTTTTTATTTTTTTTTTATTGTGTGCTTACCTGTGTGTTGTGTGTGTGTGTGTGTGTGTGTGTGTGTGTGTGTGTGTGTGTGTGTGTGTGTGTGTGTGTGTGTGTGTGTGTGTGTGTGTGTGTGTGTGTGTGTGTGTGTGTGTGTGTGTGTGTGTGTGTGTGTGTGTGTGGTGTGTGTATACATGTGTACGGGGGCAGTTTCCACAAATGCTCTTGTGTGTTATCCATCTATGCTTTATACAGTACCTATAACTCCAGATGACCATTTTGGGTAGGTTTCAAGGATCCATTCTGCCTCATTTATGTATGTGGTGCTGTATTGCTACTTTAGGTTGATCTGTAGCATGTGGATCATCACTGATGTTGTGCTTCACTGAACTAGCATTTTATAACAGTGAACTGGCTTAATAATAGTGTTGTTAACTTTATAGATGGGAAGCTGTATTACCTGGCTTCTCCAATATGTAGTAACCCCAAGTAGAGTTTTGTTGCCCCCTTCTTCAGTTAACTTCTGTTCAGATGACCAGGTCCTCTGAGTATGTCTTGGGCAAAGGAGTGTGAAGCTGTTCTTCAGAAATGTACTGATTGACCTGTCATCTTGGTGTCGGGCAGCCAACACTAGGTGGTTTTCAGTGACTTAAGCATCAAGATAGGCAGGAGGTAAGTGACTCATTTAATATGATGTTTTTATATTATAAAGGAATGCTGCTAGTTTTGACTTGATGTTTCATCCTGCTGCGTTTATCTGTGACCTAGTAATAAATATGGTCTTGTGGTCTGAGCGCTTCCTCATTTATCTCTTGTTTGAGTTACCATGTATACAACTTCTTACTTTGAACTAGTTCCATAAAAGGATTTAAAGTTTGTCACCAGTACTTTCCTGTCCTTTGCTAGCTCTTATGTGAGTGAAGTACATATGACCCAGATTAATTTGACTAGACCTGTACCAAAGCACTGGCATTTTCACCTGGATCTTCTTGACTTTCTTCATGTATGTCCTATTTGCCTAATGGCTTATGAGCCATAGTTTGTCTCCATAGTCTGAGTATTAAGTTAGACTGAGAAATGGCAAGTGGCAGCACATTTATATTTTGCATAAACACTGTGTAGTTTAACACTTTGTGGTTACCCTCAAGATGTTGGCTTTCCTCTCTAAGGAAATCTGTACTACATGCTTTTCCAACTGACTGAAAAAAAAATATCTCAGCTATAACAGCAAAACTGTTAATAACATCAGCTGTTTCACCGGCAGGTGTTTGAATATGCCTGATGTCTTTTAGTGTTGGATTGAGTTTATTTTGCCGGATTACTAAGACTTTATTTGCGTGATATAATTTTGTCTTATTGCCAAGATTTTGTGGTCCTATTTAAACATTCCTCTGACCTCATCCAGACCTCCACCTAACTTGATTATTTGTTTTCAAGTTTGTTGCAACCTACCCTGAGGTCTTGTCATTTTGTGTTTTGGATCATCAGTTCATCTCTTGAACCCTGGTTCTTGCAATCATCACTGAATGAAGACTTGCTGATTATGAATCTCAAGAAGTTGTCCTTGAAGCCTGACAATCTTAATAGTTATCATCCTGCTTTAAATCTGCTGTTTATTACTAATTTTTGATAGAATGTGTCACACACAGAAATACAATTTGTGATCTAGTTCAGTCTAGATTTCAAATTTGACCTAACAAAGAGACAGATTTTAGGATGGTTCTAAGTGATCTAATTAAAGCAAGGAATCAGAAGAGTTCCTCAGTCTTTGTCTTTCTTGATTTCTTAGCAGCATTCACAGTGGTCAACTTAAGATCCTACTGGAATGTTCATGTGCTTACTATGGGCCCTCAGGCTTAGTCTTCATCTGGTTTGCTTCCTCCCTCTATTAGTGTTATGAAAATTTCTGAGACTTGTTTTTCCTCCCCTTAACCTACTCAGTTGATGGGATCCATTGTGGCCCTTTTTTATCGTGCGGGTTTGCCTCTGTGAGAACTCGTTTGAAATCATAAAAGAACCAACTCCAAGACCACTAAAAACATACAGAAAACTTCTTTTATTACAAGCAAAGCTTTCTGATATCACCCTTCTCAGTGCTATTCCAATATAAAACAGTTAACTTCATATAAAAAAGTTTTAAAAAATTCACAAGATCACAGTCAGCCTATAAAAAACATCAGTTCATAAAATAATTATAACATCACATGATTACAAATTGGTAAATTTACCCCTCATGCACATTCAAAATAACAGCATATATATTATTGCAATTGTAGTTGTTTTTTAACCAAGACATGTTTAATACTCACAGTACTATTTAAGCCAGGAAATAAATCTGCTTATAACAATAAAATCCATCCATATTCTTTACTTTCTAACATATTGTTTATATCACCACCTCTAATATGTCTAAAAACACTCGAAAATAAATAATATGGATGGATTTTATTGCTATAAGCAGATTTAATTTCTGGCTTAAATAGTACTGAGAGTATTAAACCTGTCTTTGTTAAAAAACAACTACAATTGCATATATATATATATATATATATATATATATATATATATATATATATATATATATATATATATGCTATTTTGAATGTGCATGAGGGGTTAATTTACCAGTTTGTAATCATGTGATGTCATAATTATTTTATGAATTGATTTTTTTATAGGCTGACTGTGATCTTGTGACTTTTTTAAAACTTTTTTATATGAAGTTAACTGTTTTATATTGGAATAGCACTGAGGAAGGGTGATATCAGAAAGCTTTGCTTGTAATAAAAGATGTTTTCTGTATGTTTTTAGCGGTCTTGGAGTTGGTTATTTTTATGGTTTTGGATTTTCCTAGCTTTTCGTCTGTCACTACATCAACTTTTTATTGGTAAGCACTCATATGAAGAAAGAAATACTTTCATTAATACTGTTATGCTGAAGATATGATCTGAAGTAGGGAGTTCATTTGTCAGCAACCTGTGGGTCTTGGATCCGATATCTGATCCGAGCCGGCAACTTGTTTCAAGCTAATGGATCCGAGCTCCTAGCTCCTCCCCTCACCCATAATCCCCTGCTAACCCTCCTTGACCTCAGATCTAGTTTGCCGCGCTTGTGGATAGCTGGATTCCTGTGAGCTCATCTAGTACTTGTCAGTAGAGGCCGGGGAGAAAAGCTCCACATACTTAATAATAATATAGAAAAACAAAGCAATAGAGGAAGAAGAGTGTGAGAGTGCAAGCCAATAGTAGAGATTTTAGTCAGGGGTTACAGCAAGGGCATAACCATTGAAGTTTTAGGCAAGGAGGAAATAGAGGTTAGGTTGGGTGGCAGCATGTTCGCAATACTATTTGTAGGCTTTGGTAAGTTTGTTGAGATTGTTTTGCTTTAAATTGGTATAAGGCATTCAAGAGGCTGGTTTTTGACCATGTTCTACTACTATGGAGAAGATAGTTTGGCTAGGATTTAAGCTCAGGGAGAGATTTTGAGCCTTGAGGACTCCTAGTAAAACAGGGAGATATGAAGACAAGTGATTTTGCCACAAAACAGCTTGTTTGAGAGGTGATCAGGATGAAGACAAGACGCCTGTGAGCAAGCCAGCAGCTCGTAACTTGGCAGTTAAGTTGATATTTTTCTGTCAACTTTCTTATTTTTTCTCAAAAATATTAAGTGTGTAAGTGTTAGGTACCCTTTAGAGTAAAATTTTTTCTTTTAAGTAGTTTTCCCTACCTTCGCTGGTCATTAGAGTGTGTGTGTTGTGTGTTGTGTGTTGTGTTTTGGGGCCTGTGTGTGTGTGTTACATTACTTTTCTTTAAGTATGGCTGAGGCCCCAAAAGCCATTTTTTCAAAATGTACCGAGTGTGGCCATAAGCTCTCCCCGGCTGATGGCCACACTCAGTGCGTTCGGTGCCTTGGGGTTGAACACCTCACCTCAGGCTGTACCATTTGTGCAGCGTTCAACCCCAGGGCACTGAAAGAGCGGAGGTTGAAGCTGGTCTTGACAGGACTTTTACCCTCGGACTCGGCTCCGGCCTCCGCTGCTCCCGTGGCTCCACCACAGGCTGTGGTTGCTGCCATTCCTGCCCCCCTTCCTCCGTCCGGGACTCAAACTCCCGCTAAAGTGTCGGAGGACAGGGAGGCCAGGAGGGAGAAACGGAGGGAGAAGCACCACAAGCGGTGGGCCGAGACCTCCGTTTCGGCCCCGCCAGCTAAGCGGGCTTCTCCCTCCACTGCTTCTAGGTCTCCTCCTCCTCGGCTCCGATCCCCTTGTTTCTCCCCAGGGCCCGAGGAGGAGGAGGCCCGATCTCCATCGAGGTCATCGCGGCAGCATTCCAGGCCTGCCTCGGTGACCTCCTAAAGATCGACCTTTAGTATGTCCGATGCAAACTTGGACCGGATGATGCGAAGGTTCATCCAGGCCCAGCTGCAGATGGGAGTGCTCTAGCCCCCCCCCCTTCGGGGGGGAGCTCGACACCTTTTTTCCGTCCTATTGCTCCTTCTCCGACCTGCTACCCGGGTTCGGAGCGTTCAGAGCCGAGCAGCGTTGGAGCCGGGGGTGGGTCAGCGCTGACAGTACTTGGTACTTCGGATCCGACCCTGCCCTCGAGCCTGTCGGATCCGACCTTTCAGAGCCGTGGCCCGAGCTTCGGATCCGAGGGATTCAGTGTGCCTTAGGCTCTGTCCAGGTCGGAGCGCACTGGTCCTTCGGATCCGATGGTCTCGGCGCCGGTTCCAATCCCTTCATCGGATCCGAGTGGGAACCTACTTTTGGATCCAAGAGAGAGTGGTTCCCCCTCGGCTTTCGATGTTGTGGAGAGGGCTCTGTTGAGAGCATCCGGACCCTCGGTCCTTGTCTCGGCTCCTCCCTGCACTCCCTCTCTGCTGGGCCAGACTTCCATCACCCGGCCAAAGGGACAGCCTGCTTCAATGTCCCAGATGGTTCCATTGGAACAGGATGTAGCTGGCGAGGCCTCCTCGGACAGCCCCCCCGAGGAAGTGCCCCGCAAGCATAAGTGCAAGAGGAGGCATGTGGACTCCCCTGAGTCCTTAACTGAGGACACGGACTTGGAGGAAGGGGAAGGCTCCCCAAGATCACCCCCTGAGGATGTCTCCTTTGGAGACATCATGGAGATGCTGAGGATCAGAGGTGGGTGGTCTGCCCCCAAGTCTTCCTCCGACGAGTCCGTGTTTTGGAGGCATTCGAAGCAGGCCCGTCTACCTCTTGGGTGTCCCCTCCGGCTGACCCCTTGGTGGACCTCATTACCACCAGGGTGTGGAAGGATCCGGACACCGTGGAGCCAATACCAAAACGCCCGGACTGGATACTTAGCCCCCCTCAGACCGATCGCACTGGAGTAAGGGCCCCCTGTAGATGCCATGTTGACGGCGGCAGCCACGAAGAGGGAACTGGCTCAGGAGAGCCCCTCAGTCCATCCACCGAGCAAGGAGTCCCGCTCGATGGACCGCTTAGGGAAGTGAGTTTTTAGTTCAGCGACCTTCTCGGTAAGGTCTCTGAACTATATGGCACATGTCATCAGGATGGAGCGGGATCTTATCAAAGAATACGCTGCATCCCCTCCTGAGTCCATGTCGGCGGATGACAAGCAATTGTACTCCACCCGAATGGCCACTCTGAGATCAATTTCAAATACCTCTATGCGGCTGTTGTCCCACGCCACAGAGGGAGCCACTAGAGCTAGCGGAGCAGGCCTAGTCATGAGACGTCAGGCCTGGCTCCGTCATTGTGACTTTGCGGAGCCTTTTAAAGCGTCTTTTGCGAACGCCCCTTTCGATGGTTCTGCCCTATTTGGCAAAACGGTTCACGAGACACTTGTCCAGAGCAAGAAAGACGGGAAGACGTTGTCTGCCGTCGGAGTCCGCTTCTCTGCTCCCCAGCGGTCCTTTTTGAAGAACCAAAAGGGTCAGAAGAAGATGTGGTTCCGGAAATCACAACATTCCCAACCCGCTCCGGACAACCAGTCCTTCCGTGGCAGAGGAGGACAGGGAGGACGCCACCCCAGGGGCAGAGGGGCTTCGAGAAACCTTGGGTCCAGAGAACCTTTCTCTGAACGGCCCACACAGCAGCCCTGAAGGGTTGCCCGGCTGCTCCACTCTGGAGGCAGTCGGGGGGGGCGCTTCTCGGAGCACCTAGCGGCATGGGAGTCCATCACGACAGACCGCTGGGTGTTTCGTATTATATCCAGAGGGTACAGAATACCATTACTCCACGTCCCCATATTCAAGAACCTCCCCGATGTACCACCCGATTAGAGGGAGGCCGCAGCTGCAGAAATTCAGCAGCTGCTAAGAAAAAGAGCCATCCAGCCCATCCCCCAAGACCAGCTCGGATTAGGGTTCTACTCCAGGTTCTTTTTGGTGCCAAAAAAGACGGGGGACTTGAGACCGATCATAGACTTTTCCCGCTTGAACCTGTCAGTAACCAAGGAAAAATTCTGAATGGTCACTCTTCAATCTATTCTCCCCCTTCTAAGGGAGAACAATTGGATGTGCTCTATAGACCTCAAGGATGCGTACTACCACATTCTAATGGACAAACGATCCAGGAGGTTCCTCCGCTTCTGGCTGGGAGTCTGTCACTACCAGTTCAGGGTCCTTCCCTTTGGCCTCACCACAGCCCCCAGGGTGTTCACCAAGGTATTAGCAGTGATTGCGGCCCACTTGAGACTCCAGGGAATACAGGTGTTTCCGTACCTGGACGACTGGCTCCTGACCGCCCCAACAAGGCATCTACTTTGCTCAGCCAGAGATTTCTTTCTCCGCCTAGCCCCACAGTTAGGCATCACCATCAATGCCGACAAATCCCTTCTGGCCCCAACACAAGTCATAGAATTCATAGGAGCCACAATAGACACCAGAGAGCTACGAGCCTTTCTAACTTCCGAGAGAATCTGGAATTTGCAACTCCATGTGCGGGCTATCCTCCTATCAGAGACTTCACCAGCGGAATTGGTCCTGAGGGCACTAGGCTCCATGGTGGCAGCGATTACGCTCCTTCCTTGCACCCGTCTGAACATGCGGGTACTGCAATGGACACTTCTAGTGCAGTGGTCCTTTCTATCCCTTCCTCTTCATCACCCCATTGCTATCAGCAAGGCTTGCAGGAGGGCTCTATCATGGTGGCTCCAAACTTCGGACCTCCATACGGGCCGTCCCTTCTGCACCTCTCCCCCTCTCGCCATGGTGACCACGGACACCTCCCGCCTTGGGTGGGGGGGCATTATTCAGGCAGGATGGTCCAAGGCACGTGGAACGACACAGAGACCTCTCTGCATATCAACGTTCTGGAGATGAGAGCGGTGCTGTTCGCGCTGCAAGCACTTCAGGATCTCCTCCCCATTGGAACGATTTCAATTCAGTCAGACAACATGTCGGTTGTCTGGTACATCAACAAACAGGGGGGAACCAGATCTTACCCTCTATGCCGCAAAGCCATGAGAGTGTGGGAATGGGCGATCTCCTCCAACCGCTTTCTGATTGCCACTCACATTCCGGGATGGACCAACATCCTAGCGGACAAACTCAGTCGCACCCTTCTTACCCCGTATGAGTGGTCTCTCAATCCACTAGTAGCAAAGCAGATATTCGCAATATGGGGGCAACCCTGCTGCGATCTTTTTGCGTCTTCCCTCAAACACCAAATGTGGCAATTTCTTCGCTCTGATTCCTCCTCCAGAGGAAACTCCAAGAGACGCTCTGGTGCATGCTTGGCCACCTGGTCTACTTTATGCCTATCCTCCTCTACCCCTAATGCTGCAACTCTTACAGAAAGCCTCGCGGTTGGGGAGCAGGATGATCCTCATTGCCCCATTCTGGCCTCGGCAAATTTGGTTCCCTTACCTGTGGTCTCACCTAGTGAATCCTCCTTGGATTCTGGATCCCAGTCCGGATCTAATCTCCCATCCATCGAACTTACCGACCCCAAACCTGGACAATCTGAAACTGACAGCTTGGTTGCTCCAGTTCCACTCCTAGTTAGGACTCCCGGTATCTCTTCACCAGTCAAAGCCATCCTTGTGGCAGCGCATAAGCCCTCCACCAGGAAAGTGTACCGCAGTAAATGGAAACGTTTCTCCATCTGGGCGGAGCATCATGATCTAGATCCCTTTATGGCTCCTCTTCCGTCCATATTAAACTTCCTAACCGAACTTTTTCAGGAAGGCGCTAGTTGTTCAACTGTCAAAGTGCAATTGGCAGCCATTTCACATTACCATGTGGGACATGATACAGGGCCTTTGATGTCGGCCAAGTTGTGTAAAATCTTTCTCAAGGGCACCTTCTTGCTTAGACCCCCTATAAAAGAAGCCGTACCACCGTGGGATCTTTCACTAGTTCTTCAAGCCTTGACTGCTCCACCTTTTGAACCCGCTGCTTCAGTAGATCTCATATTCTTGTCCTGGAAAACAGCATTCCTTGTAGCCATCACTTCAGCAAAAAGAGTTTCGGAGCTTCAAGCTCTGTCTGTGAAGCCTCCTTATTTGATCTTTCACCCAGACAGAGTGTACCACAGGATCAATCCCTCTTTTCTTCCCAAGATAGCATCAGAAACCAACATAAATCAGTCCATAAATTTACCATTTTTCTTCCCTAAATATCAGAATAAAGGAGAGTACAAGCTGCACTCATTAGATGTTCATAGGCAGCTTCGCTTTTATACTCATAGAACAGCTGGTCATAGACAATCCGACCAGCTGTTCATTTCCTTTGCCAAATTTAATTTGGGGAAAGCAATATCAAAAGTATCTCTATCACGCTGGATTTCTCAATGTATCCTATTGGCGTACCAAGCCTCTGGGAGACCCGCACCGGAAGGAGTTCGCGCACATTCCACTCGTTCCATCTCTACTTCTGAGGCCTTCAAGTCTAGAGTTCCATTGGATGATATTTGTTCAGCAGCCACTTGGGCTTCATCTCATACCTTTATTAACCACTACAAACTGGACGTGATTTCCAGAGGGAGAGCATCCTTTGGCTCTTCGGTGCTTCGCAATATCCTTCCATGATGGCCACCCAAGGTTCAGGTAGCTGGGGACTCTGTCCCACAGGTTGCTGACAAATTAACTCCCTACTTCAGATTAAGAAGTTATGTACTCACCATAACGTTCCATCTGAGTAGGTAGCTTCATTTGTCTACAACCATCCCCCCCTCCTTCCCCCTAGCCTTCTTCAGATCTTTTTTAGTTGGATACCCATTTTTGGGTATTTATTGACGGGCAAACTCGATCTGAGGTCATGGAGGGTTAGCAGGGGATTATGGGTGAGGGGAGGAGCTAGGAGCTCGGATCCATTAGCTTGAAACAAGTTGCCGTCTCGGATCTGATATCGGATCCAAGACCCACAGGTTGCAGACAAATGAAGCTACCTACTCAGATGGAATGTTATGGTGAGTACATAACTTCTTATTTCTTTACTTCTTCCTTCAGGATAACATGTCAGTTATATGTTCCTTTGAGGATGGTCTTGCACATGTCTCTTGACACATGGCTCATGAATAACTGAAACTCAACACTTCCAAGATTGTTGCCATGGTTATGCATGCCATATTCAGGGACTCCAAGTTTCTGGTCTACTGGCCAGAGTAATATGTTAGAATTTCTCTTTAATATTCGTGATCTTGAGGTCATCCTTGGTGACATACTCACTGTTAAGGACCATGTGTCTGCTGTCTTCAATCCATCTAAGGAGTATGTAGCCTGAATTGAATATATTCTTCAATTAGAGTATCTGTCTTTGCTTATTTAAAACTAGAATTCACTCTGAATGCCATCACCAGATATTGCTTAGCATATACAGATTGTCGAAAGTAAGATTCCCAGTTTAAGGTTACTGCGTATTCAGGTTAACTGACTTGCTGAGGGTATTCTTCTCAACTTTTTGCAGCATGACCCTTAGCAATTTCATCTGTGTATGAGTTCCATCAAGGAAGTCAATAAAACTGCAAATTAAGTTTGTATAAATGATTCAAGAAGGAAACTGCATAAACTAGTGTCACACAGTAGTTTGATTTTTTTCAGAATGTAAGAAATCATTAACATGGCTTATATCTTCTTTGTGAACAAAAGTGTCAGTCCAAGTGTAGTTAGTGTCAGTGGTTCAACAGGTATCTCAGGTGCCTTTGGTATAGGGAAATCAGAGGTCAGTGGGTTCTACTTCCATTGCCCTGGATTTGTTTTCATTTGCTGGCATTGGAGTACAGCTATAGGGAGTGTTGCACTCATGAGGATGCCACCCTTTGAATGAGACACTGACCTGAGGTCTCATCTGCCTGAAGTGGTGATAGCTCAGGTGGGTGTCAAAGGACACATTGGGCTTATTGAAACATATGTTACATACACAATTGAAATAATAAGGCAGATATCATAAGCAGCATAATATATGTAATTAATTTATAACCTTAAATATTATTTTCCCATCCTCTTTGCTACAGCCAGTATGTTTCAATTTCCCCAAAATTAATGAAATCCCTTAACTTAAAAAACAGCAACTCTTCATATCAAGTTAACCAAAGCAACCATCTAGCACTGAGTCCTATTTTATCATGTTATTCTCATTTTTAGTCTTGTATATATTATAATCCCTATACATTAATACATGCATAGTAACTGGTAAATTTGCTGTAATTTAAATAACCAACCTACTTCTATCTAAAATTTCTGTACTTTTTCACAATGTAACAATATATACTCCATTGTTTCTTCTATTCTACATGTAGAATAAAGCCTCTTCTTCTATCTTACATGTAGAATAAAGCATCTCTTCTCTCATTCAAGGCTTGCTAGTATAATTAAGATTCCCTGTTTGTTACCTCTGCATTCATTGCTTGAATCTAATTGAGTTCTGACTGAGAGTGCTACTGAAACAACTCGAAATATAAATTGATAAGTATATTTTTTAGCACTTCTTTCCAAACTTCTACAATATCATAATTGCTTTTGCTTGATTGATTTAGATCTATAATATTTGCTGGCTTCTGACCTGTGTTGAAAGTGCTACTTTTCGGAGTTGAAAGTGCTATTTTTCCCCACCCTGCCCTCCCTATTGGTGTTTTCTTTTCATACTTGGTGGCTTTGCAATTGCCCTCCCCTACTGTATATTTGATCTGTGACACTCCTCACAGTCTAGTGCCTTTAGCTCATTCTACCTAATACAGAGAGAAAAAAAAATTGCACTTTATTCATCTGCTTTTACTGTGTTTGTGTTTCTTCCTACTTTATTATTTATTTTGCTGTTGCTGCCTGTTCTTAAAAGTACTTAATAGCATTTATTCTGCTGCATTTATTACTGCTTGTTAGTAGCTGATTAAATTGTAACTGTTATTGTAAGCCTTTGGATTACGCACTTGGGCTTCAGACCAGTGTTTCACATTAGGAAGGTTTGTGGTCTGCACTGTTGTGGCAGGACAGGTAGCTTACATCCTTCTGAGTTGGGAGTTGCTGATTGAAGGCTTAGTGTCTGTTATTCTAAAGTGTATTAGTTCTGGTTTAAGCACTTGGGCTTTGGGCCAGTTTTTTTACATTAAGAAGGTGTGGTCTGCACTCTTGTGGGAGGCTGGAGTCTGCCCTTGTGAGCTGGGAATTTCTGGTCACAGGCTTATTGTGCCTCATTATTTGAACTGTTTCTTTCTGAAATTGGTGTGCCTTGTTGCTGTAGCATAGACCAGATTCAGGCCTGCTGAATCTTGCTTTGTTTGTATAACTTAAGCACTGATCCAGGCTTTCTTTTTTTGGAGAAGGTTCCCCCGCACCCTAGCAGCAGGAGTGTGCAGTTAGAACTTGTTTGATTGAAGACTTCTGGAGCAGGGCTCAGTTTTGAGCTTTTTTTCTGGTTAATTGGGTAACTTGTTTAAATCAGTTTGTTCGTTTTCTCTTGTTTTATATATATATATATATAAAAATTGCACTTTATTCATCTGTTTTTACTGTATTTGTGTTTCTTCCTACTTTATTACTAGGGGCATTGACTACAACTGTGATCTGAGATATATAACAATAAGTATCCTTTTTTTGCGCATTTAAAGTATTTTTTTTATTGTATCTGCTTTATTTTCTGAAAAAATTTATATACTTGTTTCCTGCCTTTCTAAGCTAGTATAGTAAAGTTTTCAGGTTAAGTGCTGAATTCAGGGCTGTGTTACAAATCTCTACGTTTGCCCATACCTTACTTGGACAGAAGGAAGTTTCTCTGTTCACCTGTGAGAGAGGGGAGATTTGAACAGCCTATCTGTCCCTGGAGGAGTGGTTTCAGCCCAGAAATGAGTAGTTTATTGGCCATTTTGGGCTAATTTTATCTCTTTCATTTCCGTGCTATAAATACCGCATTTGCCTGGTTTTGCATGCCAGGCAGTGCCGGTTAGCTAGGGTATAACTATTTCCGGCTCCACAAAGTCTCCTCTTCAGTTTTTCCCTTGGAACTAGACAAACTTTCAACTTAAGCACTCAAGCCATTCATTTCTCAGCCCGGCACTTGCTCAAAACTCATAGCAAGCACTTATAAACCCTAGCACGAGACCCTCCTATACGGGTGTATATCAGAACATCGAAGTATTAAAACTTTGAATGTTCTGATATCGAACACTATTCAGCGAATGCTAAGAATAGCGAAGTTGCAGAACAGCAAATTCTTACCTCAGGAAAGAATTCGGTTGGTCGTTTCTGTGGCTTTGCTATTCTTAGCACTGTGGTGGAAAGTTACAGGTTGGGTTCAGGTAAGTGTGCAATTGTTTTTTCGTTAGGGTTAGGGGCAGGTTAGGCGTGTGTGCGATAGTGACAGACTTTAGGGTTAGGGGGCGGTTTAAGTGAGTTAGGGTTAGGGCGCAGGTTAGGTGAATGTGCGATAGTGACGGACCTTAGGGTTAGGGTTTGGGTTAAGGTAAGTGGGTAGATAGTAGTGTATGTTTAGTTTAGTGTAGTGTTAGATGTATTAATTTAAGTGCATGTGTGTGGTTGCTGTTTGTTTGATGTGCTTGTGTTGTGTGTATGTGTTTCGCAGCAGCAAATTTTTTCTAAGGAAAAAATTTGCTGTTCTGAATGTTCGATATTTTCATGTTTAGATGTTTTGGGGCCGATGAAATAGCGTTTGTTATTTTTATCTTTCGATAACATGATATAAACACTCCTATACTGTACAGAAGGACAAAGCTCTCTATTCAACCTTACCATCCATTTAGTAAAACAGTTTACTGTACCTATCCAGGCATGTCTAAAGGGCAGTCTCAGGCGTACTCTCCAGTCCAACTGGTGAATCTGGGCATTTTGAGGCAATGTTACAACTGCCTCATGTACACAGACAACCCTCTCCTCCTACCACCAAACACTAATACATGTGAGAGATGCAGTTATACAGCCAAACTGGAGGCTAAGCTCTCTCAACCCAAGGCTGGATCAGACAGTCAAGAGGAGAAGGGAAATACTTGCATCACACCACCAGTCTCACATAGACCCATTAAACCAGCACCGGCAAAAAACACACATAAATACACAAAAACATACTTGGAGGCTCTAAATAAAAATCTGCAAAAGCAACAGAGACCTCCAAAGCAGACATCCAAGCATCCTCCACCCCCCAACACAAATCATGAAACACATAGTTCACAAAACCAGTGTGCCATGCAATCACAGCCCTTAAGGCAAAATAACATACCCAACATACTAGTAATAGGTGACTTTATAGTCAGGCACAGTGACGTCCCACTCACTAGGCTGAATAAGGAGAAGGTTACTGTTAGCTACCTGTCAAATGCCAGGATCCGCCACATAACACAAGCACTCAGGTCACTCCAGAACAAGTACAAATACGACTCTGTCATTGTCCATATTGGTGTGAATGACCTGAGCCATACCTCCCTGGACTACATGAAAAGAGACATGGAAGAGCTCTCTGATCCTGTAGCCTAGGCCGGTATGACTCTGACCCTGAGTAGCAACCTGCCCTCACCAAGAATGATACCACGGTATAAAGAAAAAATATCAATTTCAACAATTAGCTAAGTTTCTGGTGTCATTCAAAGGGGATCCATTGTCTGCCCGCCTAGGATGACATGCTCGACAAGCTATGCTGCTTCGCTAGAGACGGCTTGCACCTGTCTCCCTTAGGCTTTCGAATTCTGGCCAAGGCTCTTGCCACCCCCATAGTGCCTTTTTTAGGCAAGGCTCAAAAGACAAACCCACCACCATAAATAGCACAAGTAACAAAAAACTGAGGGTAATGCTATTCAGTGCCAGAAGTCTAAACCTCAAAATGCATGCACTCAAGGCACTCCTCAGTATGGAGAAAATCGATATATGTGCAGTAACAGAAACCTGGTTTAAGGCTCCAGAGAGCACCCCAGCACTACCAGGCTACAACTCATACCATACATTTCGGCCACAGAACCTGGACCGAAATACAAAAGGCGGAGGCATATGCATATTCATCAAGGATACCCACACCTCCAGGTTAGTGGCACAGCACGATGCTTCCGAGATGATCTACGTGCAACTAACAATGGGCAAAACTGAAATTCAAATTGTAGCATGCTGCAGATCACCCACCATGTCCCAGGACCCCCATTCTGCATTTCTGGAAACACTGGGAAATATAAAGGTCCTACCAAACACCCTAATATTGGGTGATTTCAATTGCCCAAACATTAACTGGGAGAACTACTCAAGTACTAACTCCCTTGCCCAACATTTCCTAGAATTTATAAACTCAAACACCCTGGATCAAATGGTCAACACTCCCACCAGAGGTGACAACATGTTGGACCTGATCATCTCCAACATGGGTGACTGGTGCTCCACACCGGAGGTCAACCCCTCGCTAGTTAGATCTGACCATAAACAAATCACTTTGGATATCCACATTCCACCCCCACCCCCAGACAAGGAAACCACCATGAAAAACTTTTCAAAAGCAAACTTCACGTTACTTAAGACCGAGGTGGAAAGTTTCAAAGCCCCCATGCTAAAGGATAATGTTTTCCAAGCTGCAAAATCCTTTACTAATGCATTCTGCGGGCATCTACAAGAATGCATGGATCGTGCTATACCAAGCAAAACCAAGACTCACTCCTCCAAGAGAAGGAAACCAGTCTGGTGGACTCCAGCCATAAACAAGCTATACAATAGAGGAGGAAACTAGTACAGAAAAGAGTAAAATCCCAAGAAGAGAAGACATCCCTGATCATTATCAGCAAGAAACTACGATCCCTCATAAAATCATCCAAGGCGAGTTTCGAAAAAAAATTGCCAAGGACTCCAAAGATAACCACAAGGCATTCTTTAGCTATGTCAAGAATCTAAGTGGCAATGCTCAGATCTGCTCGGAGTTAGTGCAGAATGGTACAAAATACACTGAACAGACCGATATTGCTAACATCCTGGCAGACAGGTTTAGTGCAAACTTCACCCCCCTCTCACCCCAAAAGGGCCCATAACCATACCAGAAGAATGTAGAGCCCCTGAAATCACAGACACTCGGGTTAAAACAGCCCTCTCCAAAGCCAAAAACACAGCATCAATGGGACTGGACGGTGTCCCAGGCTGCGTCCTACATGAGTTCAAAGATGAACTAACCCCTCACCTAAACACACTGTTCAAATTCAGCCTCTCCACAGGTTACGTACCCATAGAGTGGCGCACAGCAACAGTTATTCCATTTCACAAAGGTGGAGCCACAACAGACCCTAGGAACTATCGCCCTATAAGCCTGACTAGCTTGATCTGCAAGGCTATGGAGCAGATCATCATGGAACTCATTAACAGAGACATTGGGAACCTCCAAACACTGGACCCTACCCAGTTCGGCTTTGTTAAGGGCAGATTATGCCTCCTAAACCTGACGGATGCTTTGACTTCTTTGAGACAGTTACCAGGGCTATAGACACAGGAA
This sequence comes from Protopterus annectens, assembly GCF_019279795.1. Classification (NCBI taxonomy): domain Eukaryota; kingdom Metazoa; phylum Chordata; order Ceratodontiformes; family Protopteridae; genus Protopterus; species Protopterus annectens. The sequence continues at coordinate 474,246,832 of NC_056729.1, forward strand.
AGGTGGTACACACAGCCTACCTAGACTTTGCAAAGACCTTTGACACCATTCCCCATTCTGGTATTATAGACAGGCTCACCAGCCTGAACATAAACCTCTATGTCACAAGATGGGTTGCCAACTGGCTCACGGACAGAACCCACATGGTAAGGTTACAAGAGGCGTTCCCCAGGGCTCAGTCCTAGGACCCCTCCTATTCGGCATATACTTCTCAGAGGTACAGGCAAGCACAGGAGGACTATAGCTGACCAAGTTCACAGACTGCAAACTAGGGGCTATAATTGACTCTCCGGCTGACACAGACATCCTCCAAAAGGGTCTCACTGAGACGGATACATGGTGTGAAAATCATGGCCTCAAGCTAAATGCTAAAAAGTGCATAGTCATCCCCTTTGGAAAAAACAAAGTACCCACAAACTACCACATAGGTGGTAGTCCCCTAAATACGGAAGAAGTAATAAGGAATCTGGGGACCCAAGTAGATAGTAATCTCACCTTTGATAATCATATTGCCAAAGTGGTTAGAAAATCCTTCTACATGGCCCACCTTATCACAAAAGGGTTCGCACCCAGATCAAAAGAGGTCATTGTGCCCCTCTACTCATTGCTCATCAAACCCATCATAGAGTACAACACCCCATTTGGGATGTATCTTACAAGACATCTGCAACAGCTGGAAAGACCACAGAAGTACCTCATCAAGAGGGTCACTGGCCTCAAACAGATGACCTATGCAGCTCGTCTGAAGAAAATCCAGCTGTACTCGATTGCATACTGCCTACTCAGAGGTGATCTCTACCTGACATACAAGGTCATGTCGAACCCAGAACTGATGGACATGCTCCACTTAAAGAAAAGCTTATCCCCTCGGGCAACACGCTCTAGGTATCTAAATTCCAGCTGTACTCAGTGACATATCGCTTACTCAGAGGTGATCTCTGCCTGACTTACAAAGCCATGTCCAACTCAGAATTGGTGGACATGCTCCACCTAAAGAAATCCAAGTCACTGAGAGCCACTCGCTCTAGTGAGCTAAACCTCACCACAACAATAAATAGAACATACTGGTGGGATTGATTCCTGCCACAGAGACTCTCCATGCTTTGGAACAAAATTCCTAACTACATTAGGCAGAGCCCCTCACTAACACTCTTCAGGAGAAACCTTGATGAATGGATGGGTAACAGAAAATACACCCCTGGGATCACTTCATTGGCTCTTCTTGACAGAGGCTCAGTTAATTAATCAATGGGGCAGCAAAAGCTGACACACTCTAGCTAGGCTTATAAATGCCCTCGGGCAGATAGCCTAGTGCCTACCTATGAACCTAAACCTCAGCACAACAATAAATAGGACGTGCTGGAGGGACAGATTCCTGTCCCAGAGACTTCCCATGCTTTGGAACAAGATTCCAGTCTATGTTAGGCAGAGCTCCTCGCTAACACTCTTCAAGAGAAACCTTGATGACTGGATGGGAAACAGAAAGTTTACCCCGGGGATCACTTAAGTGGCTCTGCTGGACAGAGGCACAGGGAACTAATCTAAGGGTGCGGCGAAAGCCAACACATTCTGGCTAGGAGTATAAATACCTTTGGGCAGATAGCCTAGTACCTACCTATGAACCTATGTTATATTTAATTTGTCCTTTAACTGGAAGCTTACCTAGCATCAGTATCTGTACAAAATCTTTTCATTTCAAGTATATCTTCAAATCTTTTCTTCTTTTTATTCATTATTTCAGTGTTTCCTCTAGTTTTTCAAGGTTGCTTATAATAAAATGAATCAATAATTTATCCATATCATGTTTTCTTTGTTTAAACTCTTCAGTTACATTTAATTTCCAGTCACTATCTTAGTTACATGTTCTTTTACTATTTTATGTGCTATTTTCCTTTACTTTCTGTTTAGGTTCATAGGTTCATAGGTTCATACTAGGCTATCTGCCCTAGGGAATTTATAAGACTAGCCAGAATGTGTTTGGCTTTCGCCTCCCATTTTAAATTTATTTTGCTATGCCCTTTTTCGAGGTTAGTATACTGTGCCTCTGTCTAACAGTGACACAGAAATGATACCCGGGGTAAACCTACGATCTCCCATCCACTCATCAAGATTCCTCTTGAAGAGAGTCAGTGAGGGACTCTGCCTAACCTGGACTGGGATTTTATTCCAGAGTGAAGGGAGCCTCTGAGTTATGAATCTGTCCCTCCAGCATGTCCTATTTATTTCAGTGCTGAGGTTCAAGTCTCTCGAGCGTGTAGCTCGATGGGATTTGGATTTTCTGAGGTGCAGCATGTCCATTAATTCTGGGTTGGACATGGCTTTATCGTCAGGCACAGATCGCCTCTGAACAGGCGGTATGCCACTGAGTAGAGCTGGAGTTTCTTTAACCAGGCAGCATATGGCATCTGTTTGAGCCCTTTGATCCTCTTGGTGAGGTACTTTTGGGGTCTTTCCAGTTGCTGCAGGTGTCTGGTAAGGTACATCCCAAAAGGGCATTGTACTCAATTATGGGCCTGATGAGGGATGAGTAAAGAGGCACGATGACCTCCCTGATCTAGATGTGAATCCCTTCATGATTAGGTGGGCTATATAAAATGTTTTTCTAACCACTTTGGCCACGTGGTTGTCAAATGAGAGATTGCTATCAACTTGGGTCCCCAGGTCCCTAATTACTTCTTCTGTACTTAATGGATTACCACCTATGTGGTAATTTGTGGGCACTTTGTTTTGCCAAAGGGATGACTATACACTTTTGGCATTTAGCTTGAGGCCATGGCTCTGGCACCAGTTGTCTATTTCTATGAGGCCCTTTTGGAGGATGCTTGTGTCGGCTGGAGAGTTGATCATGGCACCCAGTTTGCAGTCATCTGCGAACTTGGTCAGCCACAGTCCTTCCGTGTTGGCCTGTACCTCCGAGAAATATATACCGAACAAGAGAGGTCCCAGGACTGAGCCTTGTGAGACACCACTTGTAACTGGTTTGGAGTCTGACATGGCTCCAGCAATTCTAACCATGTGGGTTCTGTCCTTGAGCCAGTTTGCAATCCATCTAGTGACATAGGGGTTTATATTTAAGCTGGTGAGCTTATCTATAATGCCCGAGTGGGGTATTGTATCGAAGGCTTTGCGAGGTCCAGGTAGGCTGTGTGGACCACCTTCCCTCGTCAATGGCCTTGGTGACTGTTTCAAAGAAATCAACCAGGTTTAAGAGGCAGGATCTGCCCTTAACAAAGCCGAACTGGGTAGGATCCAGTGTCTGTAGGTCCCCAATATCTTTATTTATGAGGTCCATGATGATCCTTTCCATAGCTTTGCAGACCAAGCTAGTCAGGCTTATGGGGCGATAGTTTCCAGGATCCGTTGAGGCACCACCTTTATGGAGAGGGACCACTGTTGCTGTACGCCACTCTTTGGGCACATATCCTGTAGTAAGGCTGAGATTGAACAGTAGTTTTATGTTTGGGTTTAGCTCTTCTTGGAGTTCATGTAGGATGCAGCCCGGGACACCGTCTGGTCCCATTGATGCTGTGTTTTGCTTTGGAGAGGGCGGCTCTTACCTGAGCATCTGAGATGTCAGGGGAGCAGCACTCTGCTGGGATAGATATTTGCCCTTTTGGTGGGGAGGGGGAGTTTGCGCTGAACCTGTCAGCTAGGATGTTGGCAATGTCTGTGGGTTCAGTGTATTATTTTGTCATTTTGGACTAATTCTGAGCATATCTGGGAATTACCACCCAGGTTCCTAACATAACTAAAGAAAGCCTTGTGATTATCCTTAGTGTCATGTGCAATTTTTCTCGAAGCTGGCCTTAGACAATTTTATGAGTGCCCGTAGTTTTTTGCTAATACTGATCAGTGATGCCTTCCCTTTTTGGGATTTTGCTCTATCATTTAGTAGCTTCCTCCTTCTATTGTATAGTTTGTTTATGGCTGGGGTCCACCAGACAGGACGTCTGCCTTTGGAGGATTGGGTCTTGGTTTTATTTGGGATCGCATGATCCATGCATTCCTGAAGGTGTTCATAGAATGCGTTTATAAAGGATTCTGCGGTCTGGGCCATATTTTCCACAGGCCCGGGGTTTTTAAGGATTCCACCTCGGTTTTGAGGAGTGTGAAATTTGCTTTAGAGAAGTTTTTCACTGTGGTTTTCTGGGCAGGCGGTGGGGTCGGGATGTGAATATTCAGTGAGATTAGTTTATGGTCTGATCTTACCAGTGAGGGATACACTTCTGGTCTGGAGCATAGAGTCCCCATGTTGGTGATGATCAGGTCCAGTATGTTTTCCCGTCTTGTGGGAGTGGTAACAAGTTGTTCCATAGCATTTGAGTTTATAAATTGTAGGAACCTTTGGGCTAGGGTGTTGGAGCTAGAGTAATGCTCCCAGTCTATGTTTGGGTAGTTGAAGTCGCCCAATATAATGGTGTTTGGAGAGACCTTCATATTTTCCAGTGTTCTCAGGAAGGCCGAGTGGGGTTCCTGGGTTTGGGAGGGTGGTCTGTAGCAGGCTATAAACTGGAAGGCAGTTTTACCCACTGTTAGTTGCACATGGATAGTCTCTGATGCTTCGTGCTTTGCCACCAACCTGGAGGTGTGGGTATCTTTGATGAATATCGATACTCCCCTCCTTTTGTGGTTCAGTCCAAGTTTTGGGGCGAAAAGCATGGTATGAGGTATAACCTGGTAGTGCTGGGGTGCTCTTGGGAGCCCTGAACCAGGTTTCTGTTACTGCACAGATATCGATGTTCTCCATGCTAAGGAGAGTTTGAGTGCGTGCATCTTGAGGTTTAGACTTCTGGCGTTGAGTAGCATTACTCTTAGTTTCTTATCCCTTGTGATACCTATGGAGGTGGGTTTGTCTTTTGAGCCTTGCCTAAAAAGGCACTATGGGGGTAGCAAGAGCCTTTGCCAATATCCGAAAGCCCAGGGTGACAGGTGCAAGCCGTCCCTAGCGAAGCATCGTGGCTTGTCGAGCATATCATCCCAAGCTGACAGGCATTGGATCCCCTTTGAATGACACCAGTACTTAAGCCAATTGTTGAAATTGATCATCTTGTCTTCATATTGTGGCATCATTCTTGCTGAGGGTAAGATGCTACTCAAGGTCAGGGTCATACCGGCCTGGGCTACATGCTCAGAGAGCTCCTTTATGTCTCTTTTCATGTAGTCCAGGGAGGTACATCTCAGGTCATTCACACCAGCATGGACAATGACTGAGTCATATTTGTACTTGCCTTGGAGTGACCTGAGTGCTTGTGTTATGTGGCAGATCCTAGCACCCGACAGGCTGCTCACCGTGACCCTCTCCTTTGTACTACTATCCCATCATCTTTATTGTTTTCCCAAATAATACATTCAGCAATAATTTTATCTTTATGTTTCATTTTACTAAGTATCCAGTACAAATATAAGGAGGCAAGATATGCCACTGGATTATTAACATACCATCTTCTTTTTTTCCTTCAGTATATTGTACTTCTTTTAATAGGGTTCAGCTTTGAACTACTAAATATTCAACCATAAAATGCCTTGGTGCCCTGACCAAATTTCTCCTATAACTACCATCTTGAGTCTCTTCTGAAAAGAGGCCACCATCCTAGTGGAACTAACTTGATCACACAAGACAATTAAACAAAATAAAAAAAAGTCATTAATAAACTAAGTTCCAATCCTTAAGGTAATTATGCAACAAAATAAGAACTGATTTGTCATGTAGAGCAACACTGTCTCAAAATACATATATTAAAAAAATACAGATCCTTGGAATTCTTCAGCAGTAAATCTATTTTAATATTATATAATAACAGTAAACAATGTTTTGGTAATGGCTATTGTTGATGTACTCACACCTGATGTGGATTTGGACACTTAAACTTCATTTTCATGACCAGTACCGCCTGATCTTAGATGTAGTACACCATAGTATTTTATAGTAATGTGGGTTTCCTTAACCATCATCCCTAATCTGAAACTTAAAAAAATAAGTTAGGCAAGTGATTATTTGGCAAATATCAGTTAGCCTTGTGAATCAAAAATCACGCTCATGCTACAAGTCTTATAACTATGTACCGAGGAAAAGAAACTACCACCATTTACTTTTTTTTCATTAAGCAACAGGTTCTCTGCCTAGAAAATCAACTCCATTTTTTTCTAGAAGTCCACAAAAATTCTATTTTCCCAACACATCATATTTGCTTCAAACATTTTCAAAATGTGGCCATAAGATACCTTCACAAGACCCCACTCCCTTTGTGTTTACTGTTTGGCAGTGGCACATTTAGACACAGACTGTGAAGTCTATGCTTCTGCTCACAGAGCCCTTCAAAGCAGGAGGGACAAGTTGATCCTGAAGGGTCTTCTTCCTGCTCAGTCAAGCAAAGTAGTGTCATCTCCTTCCCCATCTACCTCAAAAGAGAAAGAGAAGTAACCCTTAAAAAACAAAAGAGCTGACTTTGGAGGTGCAAGACCCCTGAGAAAGGCCTTGAGAAAACTTGAAAATGGTCCCATTCACCTTTTGCACTGCTGGTGTTCTCCCCGGAGCTTATTAGTCCTCAAATCCATTTACCAATACTCCATCATCAGTTCAGAGCTTCCTCGATTGCTTCTTCCTCTAAGTCTGTCCATTCTTTGAGGAGCATTACTAAAACTGAAGTTGACAGAATGATGCAGAAGTTCCTTCAAATGCAGATACAGTTGAAGGTCCTCTTGGCTCCTTCCCTACAAGTCAAGTCAAGAACAATGCCATTGATCCCTCCACTGACTATTCCATTGAAGGTCCGAATTTAGGAACCAAAGCCCTCAGATATGAACACAACTGGACTACCTTTGTCAACACCAGTAGTGCCTTCTACTTTGGTCCCAACTATTCTCCAGTTTCTGTCCACTCTGACCTTGTGTGATCGAGATGAGAGTTGGAGCCTAAGCATCTGAGCTGGTGGCTGAGGGGACATCTCAACTCCAAAACTTTTGGATCACTCCCTCCCTCTTGGGGCATTAGTTGTCAACAGCTCGGCTCTGATTTCAGGCTTGGAGCAGGGATGGGTCAGGGCATCAGGATCTCTCTCTTTGTTCCCCCATTAGAGAGACTTCCTTGACTCCGATTTCCACTTTGGCTATTGAGGTCTTCTAGTGACTGACCTCCTACTTATACTGTTTTGGGTTCCACTCCTTCTCATCAACAGGGGAAGTCATTTGGCAGAAGCCTCAGGGAAGTTCTTTCACTGAGCTCCCAGTCTGATTGGGACCGGTCACCAGAGGTTCCCCAGTGACAGATCCATAGAAAGCAGACTTGCAAACGGAAGCATTTAGATTCATTATCAGAATCTGTCATGGAAGACATGGATTTGGATTGAGGGGAATCCTCTAGATCCCCCTTTAGAGACTTTGCCTTTGGCAAAATTCTAGAAATGATGAAACAGGAAGGGAGTTTATCCACCGATATACCTTTCTTGGAAGAATCCATGTTCTTGGTGGTTTTTGGAACTGGCTGTTGTACTGTATGGGTGGTCACACTTCCTGATGCCCTCATTGATTTGGTAATGCAAGGGGCCTGGAAGGTGCCTGATATAGTAGAGCCAATCCCCACAAAAACAGATAAGATTTTGGCCACACCAATGGATAGAGCTCATTGGAGTAATGGTTCCCCTGTAGATGCTATGGTCATAGTGTCAGCTACAAAGAAAGAGCTCTCCAAAGAGAGTTTGGTTGTCCACCCCTTTAATAGGGAATCCAGGGCTCTGGATCGATTTGGAAAATGGACTAACACTTCAGTGACCTTTTCCATGAGAGTGCTCAACTATCTTTGCCCATATTACTCATTTATAAAGAGAATTGACCAAGGAGATCAGCAATTCTCTTTCAGGTAGTTTGTCAGCAGATATCCAAAAGACCATGGAGTCCCAGCTGTCTACCTTAAATTCCCTCTCTAACATTCCTGTGTGCCTGCTTTCCAACACAGCTGATGGAATGGCTAGGGTAGCAGGTAATGGAATAGCTGTATGCTGCCATGCCTGGATGCAGTTGTGTGATTTTTTTTTTTTTTGAAATGTTTCAAAATGTCCTTCCTTAAAACTCCATTAGATGGTTCCATCTTGTTTGGACCAAAGGTCAAGGAATCACTCACCAGAAGTAAATTGGATGCTAAGACTCTATCTGGCATAGGAATCCATGTTTGTACCCCTCAAAGAACCTTCTCCTGGAATCAATGAGGAGGAAAGATAATATGGTTTTTAAAAAAAACAGGGTTTTAATCAAGATGCTTCCTCAGATAAAACTCCCTCACCTTGGCAGAGGAGGAGGCAATTTTAACATCATTCTGGGGGCATAGGTGGTCTGCAAAACCAAGTATTTTGTAGTTCCTTCTCCTAGAAATCCTTTCAGTGTTCCTGAAGGTTTACCAGACTGCCTCACACTGGAGGCAATCAGGGGGCACTTATCCCTACACCTTCATACCTGGCAGGCCATGACTTCAGACTCTTGGGTGTTGAAGATAACAACCAGAGAATACACAATTCCATTTCTATCCATGCTTCAGATAAAAAACAGGATTCCCTTACTGCCACTCCATCGGATATAATCAGCAACAGAAGAGGTCAAAATGCTTTTGTGGAAAAGGGTCATTCAGCAGGTTCCACCACCAGACAGGATCCAGAGTCTACTGCAGGTTCTTTTTAGATCTAAAAAAAGACAGGGAACCTAACACCTATTCTGTACCTAAGTCATCTAAACCAGTTTTTAAAGCAGGTAAAATAATGGAATGTCATTGTTCAGTCCATTTTACCTCTATTCAGGAAGGATGACCGGATGTGTTCAATATATCTCCAAGGTGCCTACTATCATGTAAACATAAGCAGACACTCCAGGAGATTGCTCCATTTCAGGCTGGGAGCCAGTCATTTTCAATTCAGAGCTCTGCCCTTCAGACTCACCACAGCCCTCCAGTGTATACAAATGCATGGTAATAGTGACAGCCTACTTCAGACTGTAGGGGTTCCACATGTTCTGGTACTTGGATAATCGGCTCTTAACCGCTCCAACCAGTGATCTATTGATTCAACAAAGGGACCTTTTACTCCAGTTGCATCACAGCTTGGGTGTGACTGTAAATCAGGAAGAGAGCAAATTGATCACAGCTCAGTCCATAAAATGTTATTGTATGCCACTTGGCTACGACAACTCAAACAGCCACCTTGCCATGTCACAGGATTCTCTCCAGTTGACAAGCAGCAAACCAGGGACTATCCCACCCATTTCATTTCTCCCAGCAATACTAATTTTAAAACTTATAGGGCTTGTGGCTTCTGTGATCACCTTGACCCCTCTGTCCAGATTTCACAAGGGTCCTTCAGTGGACTCTAACATTTCAATAATCACAACTTTATCTCCCACTCAGCATCCCAATCAGACTTACACCCATGTGCAGAACTCACATTGAATGGTGGACCACATCTACAGAGTTGTTACTGGGACATCCTTTCTGTCTGTCCTCCTCATCCACTAGCTGTAGTTAACACAGGCACTTCCCTTTTAGGGTGGGGACATTACAAAAGGAAGACTGTTCAAGATACTTGGGCACCATTAGAAACCAACCTTCACATCAATGTCCTGGAAATGAGCAGTTATATTGGCGTGGTAGGATTTTCAAGAATCTCTTCCAGTGGGTGTGATTTCAGTAAAGACAGACAGCGGTCAGTTTTCTGGTACATCAATAACCAGGGTGGAACCAGATCATACCCTTCATGTCGAGAAGCCATGAAAGTATGGCAATGGTTGAAGTCTTCCTGCCACTTTCTGTTAATGACAGATATACCAGGGACTTCCAACATACTAGCAGACAATTTTTATTTATTTATTTATTTGTCTTTGTTTAGCAGGAAAGTCCAAATGGGTAATACCCATTTTCAGCAGTGGCTTGGGGAAAAAAGCTCCATTTGTTTACATTGCATTATAGTAAATTCCAGTTAAACACAGATACATTTCTATTTTTATTTATACACAAACAGTAGTTGCATTTAAATATTCTAAGAGTTTACAGAGGTGAAAGTTACTAAAGAGAAAGCCCATGTGCATCTTAGTGGAATGTACAGGCGGCAGTTATATTTAAAAATTGTTTTGTCATTTCATTGAGAAGTTTAGTACATTCTGTTTAAGGAGAGTATTTGGAGAGTATCATACGGTAAACACAAAGTCTCAGCCTTGAGATGAGCACGTGCAGGACCAGGATTTGTTAAGATGCTGTTTAAGCAGTGGTTTAAAACTAGTGAATTTGTCAGAGAGTTTTATTTGTGTGGGGATAGCATTCCAGAGTTTAGCAATATATTAGAAGTAGCGCAAGTCTGCTGCAACATCAGTTGACTTAATTATAAGCAATAATAGTTTGGTATTAGAATGGAGGGCCCTTGCTGGTCAGTAGGTCAGTAATAGGTTCAAAGGTTCATAGGTGTGTACTAGGCTAATGGCCCTGGTGTCTTTACAAGCCTAGCCCATAGGATTACCCTGGCATCATGCCACCTGACCTTAGTTCCCAGTGCCTCTGTCGAGTCGAGTAGAGCCACTGGAGTGATCCCCGGGGTGAATTTTCTATTTCCCATCCACTCATCAAGATTTTTCTTGAAGAGTCCCAATGCGGTGCTCTGTTTGACATGAATGGGAAGTGTATTCCATAGCATGGGCAGTCTCTGGGTTATAAACCTGTCCCTCCAGCACATTATTTTGTTTATGGTAATGAGGTTGAGGTCTCTGGTGCCTGTGGTGCTGAAGGATTGGGATTTCCTTAGATGTAGCATTTCTAACAGAGCTGGGTCAGACATGGCTTTGTAAGTCAAGCAGAGATCGCCTCTAAGTAGGCGATATGAAACAGAGAATAGTTGGAGTTTTTTGAGTCTGTCCATATAGGACAAGTGTTTAAGACTTGGGATCCTTTTTGTGAGGTACTTTTACAGCCTCTTCAGTTGTTGCAGGTGTTTAGTGAGGTACATGCCAAATGGGGCATTGTACTCGATGATTGGCCTAATGAGAGAAGAATAGACCTCTTTATTCCTGGATGCAAAACCGTTAGTAATGAGATGTGTCACATAGAAGGGATTTCTGACCACAGTGGCAATTTGGTGGTCAAAAGAGACGTTGCTGTCAACCTGTGTTCCCAGATCTCGTATAATGCCTTCTGTGTTCAGTGGACTAACATCAATATGGTAATTCATGGGAACTGGGTTTTTCCCAAAGGGGATTGTGAAGACTGGTAGAGAAGGGTGAAGGATGCCAGCCTAGCCAGATAGAATTTTGCAGATAATTCTGTTATTTGTAAATATGAATGTAAACTACAGGCTTGTTGTCTTAAATGTAAAGAAATACTGTTACATGTGGAACTGGAAATAAATGTGACAGTGCACTCTACTGACCAAAGTAAAGCATGTGGTGACTCTTTGAAGTAGCAGTGGTGCCGAAAAGTCTAGATGAAGAAATTCTTTATATTGTTTTAACCAAGAGGTAAATTGCTAGATTTAAACATGCAAATGTATTTTTATTGCTCTGTTCCATTCCTGACCAGCTGCAAGATAACAAAAGGGAGATGTTAAGAATGTAAATGCAGTTAATGTGTAGCCTGGGAACACCAGGAAAGTGTAAAAAGATTATATAATGTTTATCAGAACTGCAATAGCAATTTAAACAGAGAGAATCAGAAGGCATGAAACATTTTTTGTCTGGATCATCCAACTCACAGCACTGCCTCTTGCTCACATGTAAGTTATCTTAGACTTGTGTTTTCTTGTAGAGATATCTAGAACTAGAAAGTTTAGACTCAGTGTTTTTCCGTGATGTCAGAACTGTACTACTGATTTATTGTACGTATTTCTGTGTGTTCTCTAAACTTTTGACTAGCACTGTATAGTAGAAAGTATTGCCTTGTGGTTTTAATCATTTATTATTAAATGTTTTAAAACCTTTTAACTGTGGCTGGTTTGTGTAGAGATAATTGAAGCTCTAGAGTACATTGCATATTTATAGAGTTTACTGTCCAAGTCACTCCAAATAAGCTTTGACTGATTAGTCATACTACCAATTGGATAATAATATTGCACAGTAATAATTGGCCACACTTTTAAGGGCCTTTGGGTAGCTGATAAATATTAGCTAGGTGGTGGCAAGTAGTACTACAATATAGTCTGGGTAAAAGGGGCACAGCTGGGGAACCTGTGCCAGGCTTCCCCAGAAGTGTCTGTGTGGTTGTATAAACACATCTCAAAGTGTGTGTGTGTGTGTGTGTGTGTGTGTGTGTGTGTGTGTGTGTGTGTGTGTGTGTGTGTGTGTGTGTGTGTGTCAGCTACATGGGCAGGGACACGAAGCACTGCTTGGACAGAGAGGGTGCTGGAGATTTTAGCTTGCCCAGCTAGGATGAGATCTGGACCCTATAGCTTTGCCAGTGGGGAGTCTTATTGTGGACCTGGAGAGCAAGGGAGCGACCATCCCCGGACTGACTGTGATCGCTGTGTGCTCTTAAGGAAAATTGCACTTTATTGTGTGTATTTGTTATCCTTTCCTCATATATGAAACACTCTCTCTGGTGTTAGTGGTGAGGATTGAGACTTCTTGATTGCTGGGCCAGGGCACGGGCGTCACAGGGATGAAGACACAATTTTTGGCATTGAGCTTGAGGCCATGGTTCCGACACCAGTCATTGGTCTCAGTGAGGCCTTTCTGTAGTATGTCAACATCACTTGGGGAGTTAATATTAGCTCCCAACTTGCAATTGTCTGCAAACTTTGTCAGCCAGCGTCCCTTTGTGTTGGCCTGAACTTCAGAGAAGTAGATACCAAACAGGAGAGGACCCAGGACCAAACCCTGTGGGACTCCACTTGTGACTGGTTGGCAGTCTGACTTGGAGTCAGCTACTTTCACACTGTGGGTTCTATCTGTGAGCCAGTTTGCAACCCACCTAGTGATATAGGGGTTGATGCCTAGCTTAGAGAGCTTTTCTATGATTCCTGATTGGGAAATGGTATCAAAGGCCTTGGCCAGATCAAGGTAGGCTGTATGAACCACCTTGCCTTCATCCACAGCTCTGGTGACTGACTCAAAGAGGTCAACCAAGTTGAGCAGGCATGATCTACCCTTCACAAAACCAAATTGTATTTGATCTAGAGTCTGGAAATTCCCTATATCCTTGTTTATTAGGTCCATGATAATGCATTCCATAGCTTTGCATATCAGATTCATCAGGCTAATGGGCCGATAGTTCCCAGGGTCTGTAGTCTCTCCTCCTTTGTGGAGAGGGATGACTGTAGCCTGGCAATCTACTGGTATTGTGATTGATCCTTTGGGGGGGTAAAGTTGGCACTGAATCTGTCGGCCAGTATATTGGCAGTATCTGTTGGCTCAGTATAGGAGATACCATTGTTCAGTAGCTCAGAGCAAATCAGATATTGCCATGGAGGTTCTGTACATAACTATAGAAGGCCTTGTGGTTGTCTTTACTATCTGCTGCAATTCTGTTTTCATAGCTAGCTTTAGAGGATTTGATGAGGGATCTCGATTTTTTTTTGAGGTTGATAAGAGAGTTTCTCCAGTCTAAGGACTTCACGTTATTTTGCATCAGTTTCCTCCTTCTGTTGTAGAGTTTGTTTATGGCAGGAGACCACCAGATTGGTTTCCTTTTTTTGGAGGAGAGCATCTTGGTTCTGTTGGGTATGGCGAGATCCATGCATTTGCGTACGTGTTTGTGCAGTGCACTGGTGTATGATTCAGTGGTCATTCTCCATTTGCATGGGTGCCGTGAAATTAGCCACCTCTGTTTCTAGGAGCTCAAAGTTAGCTTTGGAGAAGTTTTTCATGGTGGTTACCTTTGCGGGGGAGGGGGATGAGGATTTCCAAGGTGATTAGTTTGTGGTTGGATCTAACCAGGGAGGAGTTGACTATTGGTGTAGAGCAAAGGTCGCCCCTGTTAGTATTGACAAGGTCAAGGATGTTGCTACCTCTGGCAGGGGTAAGAACGAGCTGGTTCAGGGCATTGGAGCTGATGAAATCCAGGAAATGTTGGGTAAGTGTATTGGTACACGAGTATTTTTCCAAGTTAATGGAGGGGTAGATGTTCTTCGTGTTTCACTGTTGCAGTCATAACTGTAGGGTACTCCTGCTGGCAGGCAGCCCGAGGTCGGCCAGAATATCAAAGTCTGGGTCCGGCGTCGGCTGTATCAGCAAGTACCCCGACATCAGAACGCACGGGTATAAAGCTGACAGCCGACGCCATCTTCTCCAGTCTTTCTTGCCATGCGGTGCAAAGCAGTTCGCTAGTTGTTGGTTGGCATTTTCAAGACAACGTGGTGTAATTGTCGTCGGTCCGAAGTTTTCTACTTCTCTTCTCAAAGCTAAGTACCCCATTGGGGAAACTTTTTTCTTGCTCCTCCGATGTCAGAAAAAGTTAATAATTGTGTATCGTGTGGAAAACAAATACCTCATAAAGATTTCCACTCTTACTGTCTACCTTGCTTAGGCCCTGACCACGACGTTTCTTGCTGTCGGTTCTGTGCCAGGTTTAATTCTCGCACTATCAAGCGTATACGATTGGGCCTTGAATTACCGGTGACGATTTAATTATAGGATGTCGTCGGATACTTTACCGACTACGGAATACAGAAGAAACAAAGACAAGGACAGGCCTCCGAGGTCCAAACAGGATACTTTGCAGCGGAGCCAGCCGGGTTCGGGTGTCGTCAGTGAGGCGCTTTTGCAGCCCTGTCGTCCGCCACTTCAGAACCGATGGCCGTCACGGACTCCCATGGGGAGCCATCTAGGCCTAGTAATTTGTCTGCTGCAAGACCTTCGGACGTCGCTCCTTCAGATGGGTCTGGAACCGCTGTGCAGGTACCGGCTTCTGAGGGGGGTCTTCAGGCCTTCACATATTACTATTTCCACAAAGACAAAGGCTAAGTCAAAGACACCTGTTAAACCCAGACTTTCTGCTCAAGCTTCTTCGGATTCAGCTCCTAAGACTCAGCAGCAATTACTACAGATGGCTGAGGATTTATTAACTATGATTAGAGGCTCTCACCCTCCTCCTGAGAAAAGGCCTAGACAGGATATCCCTTATGATTCCTCTGATCAGGCTTCAGTATCTTCAGTTTCTTCCTCTGATCAGGATTATTCTTTTCCTCCTTATGAGGATTCGGATGCAGAGGATTCTGTTCTCTCTGCCTCTCCCCCTGAATATTTCTCTTTTGGGGAAACCTTACATGGGATGAGGGAGCATTTTCATTGGGAAGGTCAGGATTATTCTGCTTCCAAAAAGAGACTTAGGGAATTTCTTCTTCTCCCTCAACACAGGCCTTTAGCTATCCCTCCTGTACTTGACATTGTGGATGATGCGTTCTCTGAAGCTAACTTGAATCCTGATTCCATGCCGCCTGCTCCTTCTAAGCCTGATAGATTTTACAGGGTCCCTGATTCCCATCAATTCTTATTTAAGAACCCTTCTGCTGACCCAGAAACTATACCCCAGGGTAACAAGGCTGCTAAGCCCGCCTCCTCTAAGAATCCTATCCCTCTGAAAAGGATTCTCGTGCCATGGACAGGTGGGGCAAAAGGTTTATACTTCAGCTACCCTTTCTATTAGAGCTTTAAATTGCCAGTTTCACATGTTTAAGTATCAACAGTTTCTTTTATCTGTTTTAAAAAAAGGCTTTCTACCTTTCCTGCATGTGCTGAGGACAAGGAATTACAGGATGTGTTGCATGCAACTGAACAAGTTAGCAAACATAGTTTACATTGTGGTTTTGATGCCTTAGAGGCTTCCTGCAGGGCTGCTGCCTCTGGTACTGTTATCAGGAGACATGCTTGGCTTCGTGAGCAGAATTTACCTGAACAAGTTAAGGCTAAATTGCTAGATGCCCCTGTTCAGCATGATGTCTTATTTGGATCTAAGGCTGAGGAGGTTATTAAAAAGATGGAAGAAAAAGCCAAGTCTATGCAGACTGTAAAAGATTTTTTGCAAGTACAGCCTCCTAGATTTTCTAGAAATTGGCCCTCCAAAAATTGGTCTTTCCCACTTCTGACAGGCCTCAAAGGGGAAGATATAGACGCTCCAGAGGTCGGGCGCAGGCTCAGGCCTCTTACAGATCTAGACAGTGGACTGCTTCTTCACCTAGAAGGGGAGAAGACAGACCTCAAACCCAAAGAAAGCAGACCCAATGACTCCTCTGTTGGGCTACAGGTCCTCTTTCCCTGGATGCCCCTCTCGAGGAAAACTTTCTCTTTTTACCAAAATTGGACTCTCATTACCCAGGACAAATGGGTGTTAGGCGTGATTTTGAAAGGCTACAGATTCCACTTTCACACTCTGCCAAGGCCTTCCGCTGGCCAGATCTGCCAAAACATCAATGGACAGAGGCCTTAAATCAAGTGGACGCTTTATTAGCCTTAAGAGCCATAGAACCTGTTCCACCTCTAGAGGTGGGGAAAGGTTTTTATTCAAGACTTTTTCTGGTCCCAAGAAAACAAAACTCCTGGAGACCTATTCTGGGCCTTTCAATATTAAACACCTTTTGGAAATTCCAAAATTCAAGATGCTTACTCTTCAACAACTTCTCCCAATGCTCTCACAAGATGCTTGGATGGTAACATTGGACTTAAAAGAGGCTTACTTACACATCCCCATAAGGCAACAATGCAGAAAGTACCTCAGATTCAAGGCAGGCTCGAGACACTTCCAATTCTCTGTACTGCCATTTGGCTTATCTACTGCCCAGAGTTTTTACCAAATGCCTGGCTTCAGTAGTAGCTTACTGCAGACTTCAGGGGATTCAGATTTACCCCTATCTGGACGACTGTCTAATTCAGGCAGACAGCAAAGACCTTTTACTTCAACACCTGCATTTTGTTCAACGTCTTCTCCTACTACTGGGATTCTCAGTGAACACAAAAAAGTCACATTTGATTCCTTCTCAACGAATGATCTTTTTGGGAGCTCTTCTAGACACAAGTTTACAGATGGCCTTCCTTACTCCAGAAAAACAGTTACAGCTGGCTTCAATCTTCAAGACCTTGGCAACCTTGACTCAGCTCACTGCAAGGAAATTCCTGCAGGCTTTGGGCTACATGGCCTCTTGCATCCTGTTGATTCCAAATGCGAGGCTTCACATTAGGAAACTTCAATGGTACCTAAAGAGTGTATGGTCTCAGCATTGCCGCAGTCTGGATACAATGATTCCACTGATTCCCTGCCTCCAGAAGGAATTCCTTTGGTGGTCCAGGGCGTGTGTTTTGAAAGAAAGGGAAGCCCTTTCGTCTTCCTCAACCTACTCAGATCATAACCACGGACGCCTCGGATTATGCTTGGGGAGCTCATTTTCTAGACAAATGCCAACAGGGCTCTTGGGCAAACAAACACCTTCTATGGCACATCAACTTGAAAGAAATGTTGGCAGTCCAAAATGCTCTTCTAGCCTTCCAGACTCTTTTGAAGCCAGGACCTCTGCTAATTCGAACAGACAATACCACAGTCATGTGGTACATAAACAAGCAAGGGGGCTCTCACTCTTACCACCTTTGCAGACTTGCCATGACCTTATGGGACACAGCCCTAAATTTGAATCTGGATCTTCAGGCACAGTTCATTCCAGGAAATCAGAATCTCTTAGCAGACAGCTTAAGCAGAAACATTTTGGATCCTCACAAATGGATGTTGGACCCCAACTTATTCAGCAAGATAACTGCAGTTTGGGGCTGTCCTCAGATCTGTTTGCATCCCATCTCAACCATCAGTTGCCTCTCTTTTGCACCAGGTCCTTCCACAAGACAGCTTGGAAAGTGGATGCCCTGTCCTTTCGGGATATGCCTTCCCTCCTCTTCCTCTTCTGCCTCGGGTATTGCTAAAGATAAAGCTGGACAAACCCAGACTGATTATTTTGATAGCTCCAAATTGGCCTCGTTAGTTTTGGTATCCAACTCTACTGCACCTTTGCTTGGAACCCCCTTGGAGTCTTCCTCTGACCCATTCTCTACTGTCCCAGCATCAGGGTCAGGTATTTCACTCTCAAATCAAGACTCTCTGCCTGGCAGCTTGGCTCATCAAAGGCAATTGATTCCTTCTTCTCTTCCTAAACAAGTTTTGGATATTCTTTTGGAAGCTAGGCGTCCTAGTACAAGGAAATCTTATGCTTCTAAATGGAAATGATTTTGTATTTGGATGCAGGATCGTGGTTCGGATCCTTTTTTACCTGATATTCCCTCTATTTTACTTTATCTCTCAGACCTTTTGATTAAAGGTCTTTCCTTTTCTTCCATTAAAATTCATGCTTCTGCTATTTCGGCTCATTTCAATTGTGATCCTCCCATTTTTTCCCACCAGCTGGTTAGACAATTTCTGAGAGGAGCTAAGAATTTAAGACCTCCTAGATCTCCTCCTGTCCCTCCTTGGGATCTCAACTATGTCTTGGAAAAGCTTACTTTGCCTCCTTTTGAGCCTGCTGTCTCTGCGGATATTAAAGTTTTATCCTGGAAGACAGCTATTTTGTTGGCCTTGACTGCTGCCAGAAGGGTGTCTGAGTTGCAAGCCCTCATGGCCGTGGAACCATACCTCATCTTCCATCAGGACAGAGTTTCCTTGAGGACCAATCCTTCTTTTATGCCTAAGGTAGTTTCTAGAGTGGCTCTAAATCAGACTATTCACCTTCCTACCTTTTTCCCAAAACCCCAAAATAAGGGGGAAAGGATTTTGCATTCATTGGACGTACACAGGCAACTACGTTTTTACCTGGACAAAACTAAAGATTTCAGAAAATCAGATCAATTGCTTGTCTCATTTGCTTCCAGTTCTCTAGGTAAAGCTATTTCTAAGCAAACTATTTCCAAATGGATTGCTCATGGAATAAGATATTGTTATTCTCTTTATGGAAAACAGATTCCAGGTACTGTCAGGACTCATTCTACTAGAGCAGCTGCCACTTCAGCAGCCTTTCTCAGAGGAGTTCCTACTAAGGACATTCTGGAGGCTGCCACTTGGAGCTCTGTGCATACCTTTTCCAAGCACTATAACCTCCCTTTGTACTCTAAGTCTAGGGCAGGCTTTGCCTCTGCTGTTTTGCAGGGTCTTCTAGCTGCTCCTTTTTCTTCTTCATAACCTCCTCCCGTGTTCTCAGCTTTGGGATTCTACCCTACAGTTATGACTGCAACAGTGAAACACGAAGAACATAGTACAGTTGTGTATACCTACCATAAATGTAGATGTTCGAGTATCTTCACTGTTGCAGTTGGTGTTTCCCTCCCCCCAAACCCCTCTTGTTTCTTTTCCACTACCTTTCTGGTGTATTTGTGTTTCCCTTGGGACACCTTTTGGTTTTATGGGGGCTTCTGACATCAGGGGCAAGAAAGGCTGGAGAAGATGGCGTCGGCTGTCAGCTTTATACCCGTGCGTTCTGACGTCGGGGTACTTGCTGATACAGCCGACGCCGGACCCAGACTTTGATATTCTGGCCGACCTCTGGCTGCCTGCCGGCAGGAGTACCCTACAGTTATGACTGCAACAGTGAAGACACTCGAACATCTACATTTATGGTAGGTATACACAACTGTACTTTTTAGTCGCCCAATATGAGAGTGTTAGGTTGGCCCCTAATATTCTCCCGGGTGCTTAGGAACGTGGAGTGTGAATCTTGGGACATGGTTGGGGACCTATAGTAGGCTACAACCTAAATCGCTGTCTTACCAGTGTTAGCTGCACCTGAAGTATCTCTGATGCGTTATGTTGGGCTACCAGTATAGAGGTGCGTGCATCCCTTATGAATATGGAAACTTGGAGTTTCGGTCCAAATTCTAGGCCAAAAGGTGTGGAATGAGTTATAGCCTGGTAGTTCAGGGGTGCTTTCTGCTGCCTTGAACCAGGTCTCTTGTTATAGCACAAATGTCGATGTTCTCCATTTTAAGGAGTGCTTCGAGTGAGTGAATTTTGAGATTTAGACTTCTAGCATTGAGCAGCATGACCCTCAGATTGCATTTGTTTGTAGCTGTTTTGGTGGTAATTTGGTCTTTGGAACACCGCCTAAATAAAGGCACTATAGGGGTGGCAAGAGCCTTGTCCAGTATCCAGAAGCCCAGCGATGATTGATGCAGGCCATCTCTGGCAAAGCATCGAGGTCTGTCAGTCATGTCATCCCAGGCAGACAGATACTGGATCCCCTTAGAATGACACCAGAAACTTAGCCATTTGTTGAAATCAGTCATTTTCTGCTTGTCCTGTGGTTATCATTCTGGGGGATGGTAGGATGCTGCTCAGGGCTAGGGTCATACTTGCATAATCCAAGAGCTCCTCCATGTCTCTATTCATGTAGTCCAGGGAGGTGCATATCAGGTCATTCACATCCACATGTACAATGACAGAGTCATATTTGTATCTGTTGTTGAGAGACCTGAGTGTGAGCATTATGTGGCGGATCCTGGCACCTGACAGGCAGCTGACTTTCTCCTTATTCAACCTAGTGAGTGGGACATCAGTGTGCCTCACAATCGAGTCACCCATGACTAGTGTGTTGGGCATGCTGTTTTGCCTTAGGGGCTTTGGTTGAGTGGCACACTGTTTAGGAGAGTTATGTGTCTTGTGATTAGTGTTGTGTTGTGGTGGTCAAGTGCATTTCTGCCTTGGAGGTCTCTTGCTGTTTGGGTAGATTTTTGAGAGCCTCCGCGAAGGTGGGTGTGTGGTTAGTGTTTTTATGTGAAGGCATTGCTGTTGTGTGTTCTGGATGGCTGTGTGTTCCATGTGGTGTGGTGCAAGTGTTCACCTTCTCCTCTTGACCAGCTATTCTGGTCTTGGCTGGAGAGTGCGTGCCTTCCAATTTGGATATAATAAGTGCATCTGTCACAAGTTTGAGTGTTGGAAGGTAAGAGGAGAGGGTTGTCAGTGTACATGAGGCAGTTGCTACATTGCCTCAGGATGTCCAAGTTCACCAGGTTAATAGGAGAAAGCACAGGGAACTGATCTTTAGACATGCCTGGAGGGGTGGACATTAATAATAAGTACTGGAGCTGTTTCTTTGTAGAACGTTTAGTGCTGGTAGCACTTTTTTGTGCTGCAATAATTGCTACAAGAAGTCTGGTAAAGTGCTAGACTAATAAGTCAGTAAAAGTGCAGGAGAAGAGAGAACTAGCAGATCTAAGGGAAAAATTTGAAGACCAGACTTTGGCACCACCCAGAAGCTTACAAACAGTCCTGGATACAGCAAATCTTTATCTGGACTAGACTAGTTACAGGAAAGGTGGGAAAAAATGCAAATGTGGGCTTTTAAACCAGAAACATGAAAGCGATGGAAAAAAACTGCCTAAACGGCAAATAAACTACAATTTTTGTGCCAGAAACCACTCCTCTTGTGGTAGATAGGCTACCTAGTGCTTACCACTTCCACTGATAAGCTAAAAGGTTTCCCTCCAACACAGAAAGGCTCTTGAGGCTCAGAAGCTTACATACAGTCCTGGATACAGCAAATCTGTATCTGGACTAGACTAGTTACAGGAAAGGCGGGAAAAATGCAAATGCGGGCTTTTAGTCCAGAAAGTTGAAAGAGATGGAAAAACTGCCCAAACGGCCAATAAACTACAATTTCTGGGCCAGAAACCACTCTTCTTTGGATAGATAGGCTACCTAGTGCTTACCTTTCCCACTGACAAGCTAGAAGTCTTCCCTCCGACACAGAAAAGCTTTGGGGACTCAGAAGCTTACAAACCGTGCTGGATACAGCAAATCTGTATCTGGACTAGACTAGTTATTGCAAAGGTGGGAAACATGCACAAATGTGGGCTTTTAAACCAGAAAGTTGAAAGAGATGGAAAAAACTGCCCAAACGGCCAATAAACTACAATTTCTGGGGCAGAAACCACTCCTCTTGTGGTAGATAGATTACTTAGTGCTTACTACTCCCACTGATAAACTAAAAGGCTCACCTCCAACACAGAAATGCTTGGGGGGCGCAGAAGCTTACAAAGAGTCTTGGATACAGCAAATCTGTATCTGGACTAGACTAGTTACAGGAAAGGCAGGAAACAAGCTTAGAATTTTTTTTTACAGAAAATCAGCTAAAACAACACTAAAACCAATTCAAGTGCAGTGAAAACTGGCACACTTGAGTGTGTAGCAATATTAAAGCAAATACAGTTTAAATAAATGCAATTTATTCAAACTGTATTCTGAACTGAATTCAATTATTGTCTTATTCAACTCTGAACAGTTAAAAAGTACCACTAAATATACTTAGCAGCTGAGCAAAGTTTTTTTTGTTAGTAAAGTGGAAAGGGAGAAGGAGAAACTGAAGATAATTCAAGGTTACGATTCTAAGTGGGTTGGCCTTCTCAAATGTTCTCTTTGTATTAGGTAGAATGAGCTAATGGCACTAGACTGGGATAGAGCTTAACAGATGGTACTGGTAGGAGTGTCTGAAATCAAAACATGATCTCACTGTAATTGGTTGAGTGAGCAAATGAGATGGACCCAGGAAGAGTGTTCAAACACAAATTTACGGGAGGGGCAGGCAATTCCAAAGCCATCAAGATTAATACCACAACAAGAACAGGGAGGGAGGGAGGGCAGAAAACTAACTGCAGAGAGACCACAATATTCAATGAAACAAATTAATAAACAGAAAAATAAAATGCAATACTATCTAACACTGCAAGTTTGTAAAAAGTTATATAGTTCAGGGCATTTTTTCTGGACAATGAATGAGTTTGTTTGCTGTATTCAAGCCATTTTAATTGCTTTAAGCTACAACAATGGTGGGTCCTAATATGGGGGATTGGTGGGAAATGTAGGTATTTTATTGTAGCAGGAGGCAAGTTTCTTTTTGAGTATTGTTTATGTTTGTTAGAATAGGAGCGTCATATAAGAGAATTGGCAATAAGAAGGTGGTGACAAGAGTTTTTACCATGGCATCCACAGAATCAATAGGAACATCAGCAGGGAGGAGCGAGATATAACACATACAGCCGTGAACCTTGTTGGGTTGCACAGGGAGGATGACAGCCCATTGAATTTCAGTTTACCTTCTGAAGATACAGGGGAAGTGGCTGATAACAATAGGATAGTGTTGGGAGAGGACAGCATTAATGAGACTTCAGCTTCCCCTTTAGAGAATGGGGTGGGGAGCGATTCCACTTGGAAGGAGGAAGTCGAAGTCATGTCCTGAAAATATTCAGGGAGGCCGAGAAAGAAATAGAAGGTACTGACTGCCTTAATGTTTCTGTAGGAAATAATGGCAAACTGTTTCATTTGTCTGAATACCAGTTCAATGCAGGAACACTTTCTCTTTTATCTTTGGGGTGTAATTTTATCCCGACCAAAAGGATGGATTTGAGTGGGACATTAGTTGATTTTAAAAAGTTTTGTCATAAATTGAACCTTTCTTATGTATTTTCTGATGTTGCTATTAAAAAAAGTGCTTTTTGTAAGCCAAGTTCTTATAATCCTGCTCTAGTGAATACTTTGAAAGTTTTTGAAAATTGTTGTGAGGATGACATTAGGAATTTAATGTGTACTAAGGTTAATAGAGCTTTTTTCAACCTTTCTTTGGAACAACAAAGTGCATTAGATGAATTAAGAAGGCTTACTCATTTAAGATTTATGAAAGCTGACAAGGGAGGGGGGCTTGTCATCATGGAGCAAGACAAGTATGTCCAGGTCATTGAAAGAATGTTGGAAAATACTAGTGAATATTTAATTGTGAACACCCAAACCGTTTTTACTTGTTATAGGAAAGTATGGACTGCATTGTATGAGTTGTTAATGACTGGTTTTATTTAATCTGATATGTATGACTTCATGATGGTAGAAGAACCTTTGTTGGGGGTCCTTTTTGGGATCCCCAAGATTCACAAAGTTTGTTTAAACACCCCTTTCTGACCTGTAGTTTCTTCTCCTGATTCAGTAACTGAAGACATTTCTTTAGTACTGGATTTGTTCTTAAACCCTATAGTACAAAAAATGGATTCCTATATTAGTGATTAGTGGGATTTTTTGAACAAATTTCGATGTTTTATGGTTGAATTTGATTCTGATCCAGGTAGGAATGTCATGTTCACAGTTGACATTTGTTCCTTGTTTACTTGTATACCTCATGATTTGGGAGCCAAGTCTGTGAGGTTGTTTTTGTCTAACTGCACTTCTTTTTCTGAAAATGACATATATGTTGGTAGCACACTGTTGGAGCTCCTTTTGCACAACATTTATTTTTTATTTAGCAAGAAGGTTTATAAACAACAAAAAGGTGTAGCTATGGGCTCTGTTGCGGCTCCGGCCTATGCTAATTTAGTCCTTGGATGCTGGGAACAGGAAATATTGAAGGCTGTCATGGCCAGATTTCTAGTCAAGTTTTATGTTAAATTTGTTGACGATTTGTTTTTTATTATTGAAGGTACAGAAAAAGAAGTGTTTGATTTAATTTTTAGTTTAAATGAACATTCAAGATTTTTGCGTTTCTGCAAGGGGGACATTGGGTCTGAAGTGAATTTTTTAGATGTTTCAGTTAAATAGGAACCCTTTACTCGTAATTTCAGTAGTAGGACTTACAGAAAAGACACTTTCATGATTAGTTACATACATTATGCTAGTGATCATCCTGTCTATATGAAGACCAACATTCCTAAGGGGCAGTTGATACAGGCTTCCAGGATGACATCAGATGACAAGGTATTTGAGGTTGAGGTTAGATTTATTATTAATATGTTTGTTGAAAGAGGTTACAAGCACCATTTGTTGTAGAGATTGGTTGAAGAAATAAAAGGGTGGAGGCATACTGATTTCCCTCCTATACTAAAGTTAGGGTTGGTTGTGAGGGACACTAACAATGTAGCATTGTCTGAAAATGGGAAGAAACATGTAAATTTTTGTTGTGTGGACATGACAGTGGATCGACAAAGCATTGTGTCTGTTATTAACAAAACTGGAATATAATTAAAGGCAGTTCTGATTTCATGAGAATAGTGGGTGAGAGACCAAGATTTGTTTTTTTAAAAATACTTTTAATTTAAAGAAATGTCTACAAAGGGACATGTATAAAGTGGTTGACACTGTTCCAATTAGAAAGTCTAAGGGAATGCACAAATGTGGTTATTGTGCTGTGTGTGGATACATTCTTGAAGGCCCTTTTATAGAATTACCCCATTTAGATAGGACGTTGCCCGTGTTGGGTAGGTATAATTGTAAGACACAAGGAATTGTTTATATCGCAGTATGTTCTTCATGTAAAGAATTTTATATTGGTATGACTACCAGGTGCCTATATCAAAGGGTTAAAGAGCATTTATATGCTATTAGAGTCAAAAATGGGAACAACGCTTTGTATAGACATTCTGCTGTTTGTCCATATTTCAGGAAATTTTTATCTTCCATCTTAGAACATGTGCCCAAAAAACCTGAGAGGTGGGTGTTATAAAGATCAGGTTGAACAAAAGGAAACTGCTTGGCAATTGAGATTGGGGGCACCCAAAACGCCTGGTTTGAATGACACTATTAATATGAAGTGTTTTTTTAAAGAATAGGAGGTTAAAAATTTATAAAAGTTTGCTGTGAATTTTATATCTTTTCTATGAAGTAGTGTGTTTGTTTTTTTTTACATTAACTTTGCATTAGCAGATTTATTTATTCATTAAGTAATTGTTTGTAGGGTGTGTTAATTGGGGGAGCGGTTTGTGCTTCTTCTTTTTAAGAGACATGTTCAGTTCTGTTTTAATTGTGTTCTGAAGACATTCCTGTTGGGATGAAAGCGATAATAAAAGGTGTTTTTCGCTAATTATAGTGTTTGGATCCTGTTCTTCCTGTTCAGCGGATTTATTTTTGGTTTGTTTTAAGACGTCTAAATTGCTGGAAGGCATTTGAGCTCTTTTTATACCAGGTTTTCTGGGCTTTTTCCCTTTTTGTGATTTTTTTTTTGTTTCTTTTGTCAGCCATGGTGTGGGGTTGGGCTTCACTCTTTTATTATATACTGGTGCTAGATTATTTAAGGACTGTAAGAATATGTTATTAAAGTATTCTTCAGCAGTATCTAGTGGCATTGTTCTGACTACATTCCAGTTATATTGTTTTACTGTTTCATTGAAAATATCTTTGCTGAAATTGGTTGTATTACGTATTTAATTATAAATAATGTTTATCTAGGTTATGGTGAGTTTGATAGCATATGATGGTATGTGGTCACTTAATGCTGTCTGAGAGGCAGCCTGCTTTTTTCAGTTTGTCTGGATTGTTTGTAAGAATCCAATCTAATGCTGAGTGTCTCCCTGAAGTTTTATTGATTCTAGTAGGTGTGGTTATTAATTGTCTGAAGTTGAACAAGTTTATGGATTCAGTGGGAGGTAGTGGAGTTTATGAGTTGCCAGTCTATAGTTAAGTCTCCAAGTATTATAGTTTCATGGTTAATTTGTTGGGATATCCAATACAGGATGCTTTCAGCCATTTCTCCCTGGTGGTATATAAATTGCTGTTAAACATATAGTTTTCCTACTGTTGATTTTTAGGAGTGTTATTATAAGTTCAGTATTGTTAAATGTGGGTATTTCTTGTGGAAGTAAGGTGATGATTACGGAATTTTTATAGAAGATTGCTACACCTCCTGCACACTTATTTTATCTGTCATACCTGAGTATATTGTATGTGTGTGTGTGTGTGTGTGTGTGTGTGTGTGTTTGTGTGTGTGTGTGTGTGTGTGTGGGGGGGGGTGATCTCATTATCCTTTATTTCCTTTTTTAGCCAGGTTTCAGTAGCTGTGACTACATCAGGAGTGTATGTTCCAAGGTAGGAATGTATGTCATGGGTTTTATTGCACATACTTCTTAAGTTCATATTTATTAAGGTGAGTTTAGGCTCTGCTTTTTACTGAGATGTATTAGGTGATGTTGGAATTGATGGTTTTATGAACAGTGGGACCTGGGTTGGGGTGAATATCTCAGCTAATTTTGTGAATTGATATCGTACAGAGGGAAGAGTGTGGCCAGTTATATTTTGGTCTTAGGTTGGTATTTGATCGTAAATGTGGATACTTAGTTTTGATATATTTATAGATAAATCAGATATGGTTTGTTTGTAGAGAACAGGTGTTATGGAAAAAGCAGGCTGGGTAGATGTTGGTATTCTTTGTGAGGATGAAGGAGGTGAAATTGATAATTGGTGATAAAAAACTGAGGGGCTGCCAGCCCAGCCAGATAGAATTTTGTAGATAATTCTATGTCATTGGCCAAGACATTTAGAAACACACTGACAAACTGACATCATTTCTAAGCTTTACATTAAGCAGCACAGAAAAGGCTAACCTTGGACAAAGAAGAAGGTATAAAAAGTACTTCTTAGCTTATGTAAGTAGACATCTTATTTAGCAACAGACTATCAGAGTAACATGCAGGATTCAAACACCATTCACTTTGTAGTCATTTTCTTCTGTAATGCAATGAGGATCTGTGCTTCTCATCTTGGTAATATCCCCCTATGGGCACAATGATTGTGATAATTAGGGTTATCTCACTGTTTATTTATTTATTTATTTCCAGTTTGATGATGGGGGAAGTCCACTGGGACAAGCAGAGCCCATTTGCAGTGGAGGCCCAGGGAAAAAAAGCACCAAAAGCAGTTAACAGAATATAATATAAGTACAGTATAGAATATATAGTATACAAAAGCATAAATATACAATGTAAAATACAAATACAAAATCAGGGAGTATATGTTTAAAAAACACAAATGTCAAAATATAGATAAAGTCAAAAGTAATACAGAGAATATAATTAAAAGTACAAGTCATAAAGTGTTTATACAAGTTTAGTATTTGTTGTAACAATAATGTTAGCGATCAGAGGTGATAGCAGATGAGATTGAAGGGAGGTTTTCGAGAGACAATAGTGTAATTTAGGTGGGAATGGAGCAGGAACAGTCCCAGTTTGAGGTAAGGTAAGAATGGAGGGGAGATTTGAAATTAGAGTGGTTGTGAGTACAGCGAAGGGAGAGAATTCCATAGTTTAGCTAAGGAGTGAGATAGAAGTAATTGGCCAGGAGGGCGTAGGGGTTTATAGATTTTAAGGAGGTTTTGGTTTTCAGATCTAGGAGTACGACTGGGGAGGTAAGCGATTAAGATAGATGAAAGAGAGGGGCAGATGGAGGGTTGGAATATGAGTTTGTGAGCAGTGGTAAGTTGTATGAATTTCAGGTAATTAGGAAACTCAAGCCAGTTTAGGGAGTGGAAGGAATGGCAATGATGGGTGGAGTATTTTTTGTTTTTGAATCACACAATTTACATGAAAAGCAAACCATACAAACATTGTGAAAATTATTGCATGATGCTATGTACACACCTTAGAACATTTGGGCAGCTCCACACACCTGAGGTACATATAACAGATTAGGACTCGGAGAAATGTCATCCCATTATTAACCACCTGAAGATGGAGTCACTGTAGAGCAGGTATTCTCAGCAGCAAACAGAGGAATGGAGGGCTGCTGTGTTTCCCACTTTAAAAATGACATTAGAAGCATAATAATAATACAGTACCTACACTTTATTAGTTTGCATCCATTGTGCAAAAGAATTGACAGTTGTTTCCTTTTATTGGATGGAGACTGAGACATGCAAGAACTGTTTTTGACACCATTTCATTGCCATTTTTCTTTGGATCTTTGAAGATGAGAAAATTATAGCTTGCAAAAATGAGAGTAGTTCTCCTTTTAGAACATAGAGTTGGTGTGCGGAGGTGTTCAAGATTTTTCTGTACATCCTCCACAAGTGTTACAACTGGAAGCTCCTACAGGAGAGCTATACCAGGTCACAGTATTATAGGTTCAGAGGTTCATAGGTAGGTTCTAGGCTATCGGCCCTGGGGCCTATATAAGCCTAGCCGAAAAGGTTCCCTGGCTTTCGCCACCCAAGAAAATTATTTTCATGTGCCCCTGTCAAGCAGTGCCGCAGAGGAGATCCCCAGGGTGAATTTTTTATTTCCCATCCAGTCGTCAAGATTTTTTGTAAAGAGGGCCAATGAGGAGCTTTGCTTGACATAAATGAGTAGTTTGTTCCAGTTTATGGGAAGTCTCTGGGACAGGAATCTATCCCTCCAGCGTGTTCTGTTTATTGTGATGACAAGGTTTAGGTCCCTGGAGCGTGTATTTCAGAGAGATTGGGATATCTTTAAGTATAGTATGTCCAACAGCTCTGGGTTTGACATAGCTTTGCATGTTAGGCAGAGATCACCTCTGAGTAGGCGATATGCGACAGAGTAGAGCTGGAGTTTTTTGAGATGGTCTGCGTAGGGCATCTGTTTGAGGCCGGTAATCCTCTTAGTGAGGTATTTCTGTGGCTTTCCAGTTGTTGTAGGTGTATTGTGAGATACATGCCAAACGGGTTATTGTACTCTGTAATGGGTCTGATGAGGGATGAGTAGAGAGGAACAATGACCTCCTTTTTTCTATCGGAGAACCCTTTTGTGATGAGGTGTGCCATGTAGAAGCATTTCCTGACTCCTGTGGCAATGTGGTTATCAAAGGAGAGACTACTGTCCACCTGTGTCCCGAGGTCTCTTATCACACTTTCAGTGTTTAGCGAGCTACTGCCTGTGTGGTAGTTCATGGGTACCGAGTTTTTCCCAAAGGGGATGACAGTGCACTTCTTGGCATTGAGCTTAAGGCCATGACTTTGACACCAAGCATCTGTCTCTGTGAGGCCCTTTTGTAGAATGTCTACATCATTAGGTGATTCTATTATAGCTCCCAGTTTGCAGTCATCTGCGAACTTTGTTAGCCAAAGTCCTTCTGTTTTGGCCTGCACTTCAGAGAAGTAGAAGCCAAACACGAGAGGACCCAGCACCGAACCCTGTGGTACTCCATTCATCACTGGTCTGAAGTCAGACTTGGAGTCGTCTACTTTTACTGTGTGGTTTCTATCAGTGAGCCAGTTGGTCATCCATCTTGTGACATACGGATTTCTGCCCAGTTTAGTGAGTTTATCTATAATTCCAGAGTGGGGGATGGTATCAAAAGCCTTGGTGAGGTCAAGATAGGCTGTGTGCACTACCTTGCCCTCGTCTATGGCTCTAGTGACTGCTTCAAAGAAGTCAATCAGGTTTAGTAGACATGATCTACCTTTTACAAACCCAAACTGAGTGGGTTCCAGGGTTTGGAGATTACTTATGTCTTTGTTTATAAGCTCCAAGATGATATGTTTTATGGCCTTGCAGACCAGGTTCGCCAGGCTAATGGGGCGGTAGTTTCCAGGGTCCATGGTGGCACCCCCTTTGTGGAGTGGGATAATCATCACTGTGCGCCATTCAGTAGGCACATAGCCTGAGGTGAGGCTGTGATTTAACATGGTACTTAGGTGGGGTGCCAGTTCGTTCTGTAGTTCGTGCAGTACACAGCCTGGGATGTTGTCTGGCCCCATGGATGCTGTGTTTTTGGCTTTGGAGAGTGCGGTCTTTACTTGTTCATCCGTGATTACAGGGGCTTTCCATTCTTCCTGTATTAATATGGGCCCTTTGTAAGGTGAGAGGGAGGTAAAGTTAGCACTGAACCTATCTGCCAGGATGTTGCAATATCAGTTGGTTCTGTATATTTAGTGCCATTATCGGTTGGTTCTGTATATTTAGTGTCATTGTGCTGTAGTGCAGAGCAGATCTGAGTGTTGCCATTGAGATTCTTGACATAGTTGTAGAATGCTTTGTGGTTGTCTTTGAAATCAGTGGCAATTTTATTTTCATAACTGGCTTTGGAGGATTTTATGAGGGATCTCAGCTTCTTGCTGAGGCTGACCAGGGAGTTCCTCCAATCTTGGGATTTTACTCTTTTTTGCTTCTTCCTTCTGTTGTAGAGTTTGTTTATGGCATGGCACCACCAGATTGGCTTCCTTTTTTTGGAGGATAGCATCTTGGTTCTGTTGGGGATGGCACGATCCATGCACTCGTGTATGTGCTTATACAGTGCATTTGTGTAAGATTCAGTAGTCGTACCTCTATTTTCTGTCTGCATGGGTGTCATGAAGTTTACCACTTCTGTCTTAAGAAGCATGAAGTTGGCTTAGGAGTAGTTTTTGACAGTGGTTTCCTAAATGGGGGGGGGGGGATATGGATGTCTAGGGTGATTAGCTTTTGGTCGTATCTGACCAGCGAGGAGTTGACCTCTGGCATGGAACTTTCTCATTTTGGTAATGACATATTGGTACCCATATTGGTAATGACCAGGTCCAGGATATTGCTACCCCTAGTGGAGGTGTGGACAAGCTGATCCAAGGCGTTGGAATTTATGAATTCCAGAAAACGTTGAGCGAATAAGTTGGTACATGAGTAGTTTTCCCAGTTGATGGTGGGGTAGTTGAAATCGCCCATAATTAATGTATTAGGTTGTACCTTAATATTTTCCAGTATCTTAAGAAATGAAGAGTGGGAAGCCTGGGGCATGGTGGGGGATCTGTAACAAGCTACAAACTGGATTGCAGTCTTGCTCAGTGTTAGTTGCACTTGGATAATTTCGGATGCATTATGTTGAGCAACTAGCCTGGAGGTGTGAATATCCTTAATGAATATGGGCGTGCCTCTGCCTTTATTGTTTCAGTCCAGGTTAGGTAGCCAAAAGATGTGGTATGAATTATAGCCTGGTAATGCAGGGGTGCTCTCTGGAGCTTTGAACCAGATCTCTGTCACTGCACAGATGTCGATGTTCTCCATTTTAAGGAGTGCCTTGAGTGAGTGCATTTTAAGGTTTAGACTTCTAGCATTGAGTAGCATTACCCTCAGAGTTTGCTTGCTTGTACCTGTTACAGTGGTGAATTTAGCATTTTGAACCTTGCCTAAAAAAGGCACTATAGGAGTGGCAAGAGCCTTAGCCAGTATCTGGAATCCCAGGGGCAACAGGTGCAGGCCATCTTTGGCAAAGCATCATGGTCTGTCGACCATGTTGTCCCAGGCAGACAGATACTGGATCCCCTTAGAATGACACCAGAAGCTTAGACAATTGTTGAAGTCAATCATTTTGTCCTTGTACTGTGTATCATTCTGGGCTAAGGCAGGATGCTACTCAGGGCTAGGGCCATACCTACCTGGGCTACAAGATCGGAGAACTCCTCCATGTCTCTTTTCATGTAGTCCAGGGAAGTACATCTAAGGTCATTCACACCAAAATGGACAATGACAGAGTCGTATTTGTACTTGAGTGACCTGAGTGCGTGCTTAATGTGGTGGATCCTGGCACCTGATAGGCAGCTGACAGTAACTTTCTCCTTGTTTAGCCTGGTAAGTGGGACATCCGTGTGCCTGACTATAGAGTCACCTATGACTAGTGTGTTAGGTACGTTGTTTTGCCTTATGGGCTGAGGTTGAGTGGCACACTGATTCTGTGGGCTGTGTGTCATTTGGTTAGTGTTGGGGGGTGGTGGGTGTCTGCATTTCAGCTTGGGAGGTCTCTGTTGCTTGGGCAGATTTTTATTGAGAGCCTCCATGAATGTGGGTGTGTGCTTTTTGCTTCTATTTGTGGGTTTTGAAGGACTATGTGTTGAGTGTGGTATGGTGCAGGTGTTAACCTTCTCCTCTTGACTGTCTAGTGCAGTCTTGTCAGGAGAGAGCTTGGCTTCTAGTTTGGCTGTATAAGTGCATCTCTCACAGGTTGTAGTATTGGGTGGTAGGAGGAGTGGGTTGTCATTGTAACTGAGGCAATTGCTACATTGTCCCAAGATGCCCAGATTCATTGAGTGGACATGAAAAAACACTGTGAGCTGACCCATGGACATGCCTGGGCAGGTTCTTATTAATTTAAGTACTAAGAACTGCTTTCTTCTTGACAAGTAAGGAAAGTCGAGTGCTGTAGTAATTTGTAGTTTATTTAGTGCTTATAATGAGGTCTGAGCACGTGCTGAGCACAAGGAAGCAGTTTTGAGTACTGAGACTAAAAATCTGGCTAGTTCTGGCTAAAACTAGCTAGTTGTAGCACCAATCCCAGGAAGAGAAGCAGGCCACAGCCTGTTTGGTGATCCACAGTCTTGTCCCAGATGATGCAAGGGTCTGCAGGCTTGTAGTCTTTTTCTGGTAGATGCCTCGAATAGCAACCAGACCAGTCAGGTATGTTAAGTACAGACACTCACTCTCCAACCAGAAATAGTCAGGAATCAATGCACTCTGCTCCTACTCTTACCAGGATCAGAATATAAGCACAGATTCCAAGCTGTCACCTATAAAGCAGTTATTAAGCTTTCTGGTGATCAGCAGTCTCCAGGAAATAATGTAACTGCACTCCTTCACTCATCAGGAGAAAACAGAAGCACTAATCCCATGATGACTACCGAGAGGCAGAATGTGGGTTCTACAATAAGTGGTTGTCTTGCAATAGATGCTTAAAGGTAAGATGAAAAAAAAATGGTTTATCCTAAACACTGCAGTGCGCACTAGAGGAGTTAGATGTGAAAGTAGGTAACTTAAGTTTTACCTGTCTAAAAGTTAAGTTTTAATGGGGAGTCACTATTTTTAAAACAGTAAGATAAATTGAAAGTGGGTGGTCACTTTTGTATTCTGGTACTATGGAATACAGTAGGATGGCCAATAAATTTAAATAGTTGAAGGGGAGTAATTTCACAAAATGACAATCACACCAGCAAGTAAAAGCAGAGAGGAAATGAGATATATGGTCAAATTAACAGAAGGGGCAGGCATCTAGAAAGATAGTGGTGTTTAAGACCACAACAGTAACCATGTGGGAGGGTGGGAAAATGTTCTGTCTGACTCACAAGAGACAGATCTGTGGTCTCTTTTCAAGTTTTAGTA
Source organism: Protopterus annectens (assembly GCF_019279795.1). NCBI lineage: Eukaryota > Metazoa > Chordata > Ceratodontiformes > Protopteridae > Protopterus > Protopterus annectens. The sequence goes on from NC_056729.1 coordinate 474,280,570, forward strand.
TGCAGTTAAATACAGAATACAAGTAAAACACAGTGTAAAGAAAACAAATCACAGTATACAAAATAGAAAAAGGCAATAAAGTAATACAAAACACAACAATAAAAAGTAAACTAACCTTTCCCTCACAGCAAACTAGCAAAATCTGGGTGAGCCTTTCCAGTAAAGCTCTGAAATGTTTTGTTTTACCCCTTAAATAAAATATTTAGTTCCTAGGTCCAGCCCCCCCCCCCCCCAGTTCACAGATGATTAACTTTAGCTGACCTGTTGTAACTTGTGTGTGACTCCTTAATTGACCTCTTCTAATTTCTGTCTGACTCACAAGAGACAGAGCTGTGGTCTGTTTTCAAGTTTTAGTATGCAGTTAAAAGCAGAATACAAGTAAAAAACAGTGAAAACAAAACAAATCACAGTATAAAACATAGAAAAAGGCAATAAAGTAATACAAAACACAACAATAAAAAGCAAACTAACCTTTCCCTCACAGCAAACTGTAGCAGAATCTGGGAAGCCTTTCCAGTAAAAGCTAATGATGATGCCATTTGCTACTGACATCCTACACATGGGGGAGCAGTATTGTCACCACTACAGTGACTTGAGTCAATGCAAGCCTGACCTCCGTGGCCGATTAAAAGCTGTAGCTAGAGCTCAGTCACCACATCAGTACTATAAGTATGCCATCTTTTAGATAAATACATAACCTGCCAATCCATGCTAACATCCAGTTTCTCATTATGCCCAATTTATATTTGTAATTCCTGCAGAAACCAGAAGGATTAGGGAGATGCACAGGAGCAGGTTAGAGCACCCAAGAGAATGCTGGGGTAAGTATCCCTGCTGCCATGAAAGATGTCACTGTTTGCATAGTAAAAGTGGTAGCAATTAAAAATAAATAGGTATAGCTTTTATACAACAGTTTCACATCTGTCAGTACTAAGTATAACTTATTTATTTATTTTATTTTATATAGGTTCATAGGTAGGTACTAGGCTATTGGCCCTAGGGCCTATATAAGCCTAGCCAAAAAGGTACCCTGGCTTTCACCACCCAAGAAGATTATTTTTCTGTACCCCTGTCGAGCAGAGCAACAGACGTGATCCCTGGGGTAAATTTCCTATTTCCCATCCAATCATCAAGATTTTTCTTGAAGAGTGCTAATGAGGAGCTTTGTTTGACATAGATAGGTAGTCTGTTCCAGAGTATGGGAAGTCTCTGGGACAGGAATCTATCCCTCCAGCATGTTCTGTTTATTGTGGTGACAAGGTTTAGGTCCCTACAGCGTGTAGCTCAGAGGGATTGGGATTTCTTTAACATTTGTTGACCGGGCTAGTACAGCTGGATATATGTCCATTTTCAGTAGAGGCCCAGGGAGAAAAGCTCCACAAAACGCAGTATTATTTATATTATATGACAGTTTTTACAAATCCAGGTGCGTTACAGATTTTAGCAATTCTTAATGAAATTAGCATGACTGTGGAATGTTAGAAGTGAGCTTCTGCATGCTTCCCTTGTATAGGTGGGCAAGTGACTCATCATGTTAAGTCCATGTCAACAGAGATTGTTAGGTATCCCTGAAAAATTATGTTGTCATTGCAAGGTATAGTTGTTGTCTCAGTAATATCAATGGTCTATTACTAAGTCCATACGTTTAATATCCATAAGAGTAGATTGCTGGGCGTTTCATAGTAAATACAGTACTATTATCAGCCCTTTGTCCAGCACCTTTACTGAACATATTTTCTGTGTGATCTGCATGTTTATTATGTACATGTACAGCTTTATTATTGTCAGAAATCAAATATCATAAATGGCCACAGACACAGATGTGCTGTCTTGATAAATAGCCCCTGCAGTTAGTATTCTGTTATGTCAGACTGCATGAAATGATGGCTTTTGCCTTAAGGCTCCCCCCACATACATTATAATCAGATAAGTAAGTTGATGACATACCTCTATAATTCCTACTATTAAATGGTTTCCATGCTTTACTGTATTAGTATCCGCATAGTTAAAACTGCAGTTTGCATTGTTTTTATATTTCTCTATCCCACCCTCTTTGTCTCTTACACTTTCTTTTTACTCATTTCTGTTACTGTTGTATGTACAGTGACCTGCAGCTAACCCACTGGCAATGATGGTCATCCCTCCACATGGAAGCAGTAGCACCACCACCACGACCAGAGGCAGCCAGTACATTTGGGTCCCAGCCTGCCACACTCGCCTTCACACCTCTTGCCCTACCTTCACCACTGCAGTCACGTACCCTACCTGTGTACAAGAAGGTGGTACAGTAGTACCCACCAGTAACAGTGCAAGTGCAGGTGACACTTTTGGCACCATCAGGAGCTGGCAGAGCATGTGGAGGAGATAACAGACAGAAAATTAAATACCTGCTTTGGCTGTATTGAGTCTATGCTGTGGTGCTGATTGGGTCACACCTCTGCTCAACACTGACTCCACCTTCTGAGGCAAGATCCAGAGATAATGGCTTCCCAGGTAACAACTAATCTGGCAGAGACTGCATCTTATGGTCCCATCCCTTTTTTGTCTGTACCCACCCCTGTATGTGGTACAAACCTCTCCTCACCATCACAGATGCTCTTTTATATATATATATATACACACACACATATATATATATATATATATATATATATATATATATATACATATATATATATATATATATATATACACACACACACATATATACACATGCACAAATGTATATATGCATGTGTGTGTGTGTGTGTGTGTGTATGTGTGTATATATATATATATATATATATATATATATATATATATATATATATATATATATATATACGAGTCTACTTCAGTAGACCAAAAGTTCACTTACCCGACTTTCAGTTAGCCGAGAAGAAAGTTGATATATTTAGTTTGGGGAAGGGGTGTGGTGACGAAGCCCCCCACATGGGTGGGTTTACTTTCCTTTGGTTTTACTATTTTTTTCAGGATGGTCAAGCGGTTACTTACCTGGAGTGGGAAGTCGATGTTCCGGGATGTTGATGTTCTGCAGTTGTCGGCCTTTTCGTCTCGGCTAACAGAAAGTTGGGAAAGTGAATTTTTGGTCTACTGAAGTAGATATATATATATATATATATATATATATATATATATATATATATATATATATATATATCTATATATCTAGGTGGGTTTGTATATATATATATATATGTATATATATATATATATATATATATTTATTTCTTTCTTTATAGGTAAATTACATCAGCATTATTGACATTTTTTTATCTGTGCAGATGAGCTCGCAACTACTACCAGAGGTGCTTGGTCAATGCACATCCATTCTTTACCTGAGCTGTAATCTGGCTACTAGGTTTAATAAGATCTGGCTGTGGCCGTAATGAGGAACTGCTTGTCTTGCACAACAGCCTTGCTGAATGCATGGGTAATAAGCACTGACGTTTATCACACGTGCAATGTAAATAGTGCTGGTTTATTTCTGAATTCCTGGGTGTGTCTGTAATATTGTTTAAACATTCAGTATTGTAAACAACAAGTAATGCATCAAGAAAGTTTTGTTATAAATTAAATAAGGCATGCTATCACTTTATGAAATGCTGGCTTGTCAAATAATGTAATAAATAAGTTTATCATTTCATGTTATGTTTATAGAACGTGTTATAGTGCACTGTAAAATAAAACCTAAACAAATACCCTTTAACCCAAAAAATCATATAATTATTGAAAATAATCTTAAATACCTGATAGGTTTTTTAGCTACTGAAGTGCTTAAAACTTTAATCTTCATCAAAATTAATTCATTTAAAGTAATTAATCTCATTTATAAGCTCCACAGGGAATCAGAAGGTGTATGTCATCTGCATTATATGACACCAGGCTTTAATTTAAAAGCTTTACACGGCTGTAACTTAGCTGAAGTGAACTCCAACAGCCTTAAAAATGCTCTAAGCTGCTAATCAACTGATTTAGAATATCAGCAATCATTCTGTGGAGAAACTGGCATAAGTATTTTAGATTCACAGTATTATTTTTAGCAGAAACTTTCAGAAGAATTGCCTAATGATAATAACATGAGAATTTAAAAGACATTAAACTAGGTTAAATATTCTTTTAAAATATTCTCACATACATTTCTTAAAGAAGTAAATACAAAATTAACTTTCTAGAGTAATTTTTTATTTTGTGTTGTGAGGAAAACTCTATAATATGCTCAAAAGCAGTCTCTCTCTCACACACACACACACACATATATATATATATATATATATATATATATATATATATATATATATATCACATATGAAGCAAAAACGTCTTACTTTTTATAAAATCAATTAAATCCTTTGTATTTATAATACGTTTTCTAGGTCCTTATATAATTCAGGAGAATGACATTTCTGACCATTAAAAGTTTTGTTTTGTTTTGTTTATAGTTCTTTTTTCATTTTTCTACCAAGCTGAGTGTGAGGAGAATTTGAGTTTTCTCTATGCTTTCTTCAGTTTTATTCTCAGTCCATTTACAATGGATATAAAAAGTGTATACACCCCTGTTAAAATGCCGAGTTTTTGTGAAATAAAAAAATGAGTCCACAATAAATCATTTCAAAACTTTTCCCACCTTTCATGTGACCTATAACCTATACAATTCAATTGAAAAACAACTCTGTTAGGGGAAAAAATATAAAAAATAAAAAATGTACAATAAGCTGGTTTCATAAGTGTGCACACCCTTAAACTAATACTTTGTTGAAGCACCTTTTGATTAATTATAGTATTCAGTCTTTTGGGATAGGAGTCTTATCAGCATGGCACATCTTGACTTGGCAATATTTGCCCACTCTTCATTGCAAAAGCACTCCAAATCTGTCAGATAGCGAGGTCACCTCTTGTGCACAGCCCTCTTCAGGTCACCCCACAGATTTTCTATTGGATTTAGGTCTGAGCCCTGTCTCGGCCATTCCAAAACTTTAATTTTCTTCCGGTGAAGCCATTCTTTTGTTGATTTGGATGTATGCTTGGGGTCACTGTCATGTTGAAAGGTGAAATTCCTCTTTATCTTTAGCTTTCTAGCAGATACCTGAAGGTTATGAGCCAAAAGTGACTGGTATTTGGAACTGTTTATAATTCCCTCCACCTTGACTAAAGCCCCAGTTCCAGCTGAAGAAAAGCAACCCCAAAGCATGATACTGCCATTGCCATGCTTCACCATGGGGTTAGTGTTCTTTTTGTGATGCGAAGTGTTGTTTTTGCGCCAAACTTACCTTTTGGAATTGTGGCCAAAAAGTTCAAAATTGGTCTTATCAGACCATAACACATTTTCCCACATGCTTCTGGGAGACTTTATGTATTGTTATGGAAATTGTAGCAGGGCATGGATGTTTTTCTGTGTAAGAAAAGGCTTCCATCTTGCAACCCTACCCCATAGCCCGGACATATGGAGAATACAGGAGGTTGTTGTCACATGTAGTACACAACCCGTACTTGCCAGAAATTCCTGCAGCTCCTTCAGTGTTGCTGTAGGTCTCTTGGCAGCCTCCCTGACCAGTTTTCATCTTGTTGTTTTCACCAGTTTTGGAGGGATGTCCAGTTCTTTGCAACTTCACCGTTGCACCATATTTTCTCCACTTTTTGATGACTGTCTTCACTGTGTTCCATGGTATATCCAGTGCTGTGGACATTTTTTTGTACCCTTCTCCTGACTGATACCTTTCAACAATGAGATCCCTTTGATGCTTTGTAAGCTCTCTGTGAACCATGGTTTTTGCTGTAGCAGGCAACTGAGTAAATGTCAGGAACATCGTGCTAGGACAGCTGAGGTTTATTTGGGGTTAATCAGAGTTTTTTTAATTGAAAGCAGGTGTGTACCCAAGTAGACTGAATGTTGTAATTAAATCGAAAGGAGCTTAAACAAAGTATTAGTTTAAAGGTGTGCACACTTATGCAACCAGCTTATTGTACGTTTTTTATTTTTTATATTTTTTCCCTAACAGATTTGTTTGTTTTTCAATTGAATTGTACAGGTTATAGGTCACATTAAAGGTGGGGAAAGTTTTGAAATTATTTATTGTGGTCTTATTTTTTATATCACAAAAACTTGGCATTTAACAGGGGTTTGTACACTTTTTATATCCACTTTGTATATGTTCAGTTGCTGGTATAATAGTTTTTCCCTGTGAAACATTATTACTCTGAAGGCAGTTGGCTGTTAAGTCTTCATCTTTTAAAGAAAATCTCTGACATAGTCAATTTTCAGTTAAAGCAGCAGCAGGATATACAAAAGGGATTGATATCCTGCATTTATATAATTCAGTTATGTCTGGATAAAGTTCCTGTCTTGCCTCAATTATTTCTTTAGAGAAGCCATCATATATTTTGATTGTAAGATTTCATTTTTGTTGTACTCTCCTGTTTTTCCTGCTCATATTTACCAACCACTTTTTTAGTTTCATACAAATGTAGCAGCATTATAGTCAGTTTGGTAACCTTTCCTTCTAGCTTTCTTCCCACTCTGAGAATTCTTTCTGTTCTGTTAAGTTCCTTTGGCAAATGTAAGCCATCCAAATTTTCTTTTTTATGAAGTGCAAAATTTCATTATCCCTTATTTCTTCATGTGTCCCAAAGACACTTGCCTTCTAGGTCTGTTCTCAAGAACATCTCCTTTATGATTCCAGCTTCATAAGTTCTTCGTGCAGTTCATCAACTTTAGTTTGTCTTAAGGTGTTTTTGTTTTTCAAAATGTAATTGTTTTTCCTTCTGAGAGTTTACATTTCATTTTTTAAAAAAATGCTGCTGGCTGACTGAAGAGTTTATGTACTTAATCACATCTATTTCCGCAACTAACAGCTTTTTAAAATGGATGTTAAGTTTATCATCCTGAGAAAATTCCCTTGGAAATTTCTAAATCCACTTCTACCACATTTATATGGTTGAGAATGTATGACTCTAAAATGTTCCACAAGCTACCACACTCTGATTCAACTAAATAAGAAATTAAGAGGTCTGATAAAGTCTAGCAAGGGCAATTACAAGATTAGAATAGCCTCTTAGGCAAAGGAGAATCACAAGGCCTTCTTCAGCTATGTCAGGAATTTTAAAGGTAATAATCAACTCACTGACTATGACATAGCAAATCTACTGGCTGATAACTTCATCCTACCCCACCTCCCACCACTATCCCCTGAGAATCCCTTCTAGCGTATTCCCCCAACTGTCAACAGGGAGCAGGACCTGGAGGTGCTCGCTAAGGCCAAAAACACTACTTCAGTGGGCCCTGACAGTATCCCTGATTGCCTCCTAAACAGCCTAAAGCAGGACTACTTGAGGCACGCTTCAACTACAGCTTCAAAATAGGCTATGTGCCAAGTGAATGGAGGAACCATCAGCTGACCCTAGGAACTACAGACCTAGGGTCTGACAGGTCTAATAAGCAAAGCCACGGAATGAATTATTGTGGAAATGATCAACAAGGACATTGGCAACCTACAAACACTGGACCCATCTCGTTTTGTTAAGGGAAGGTCTTACCTACTTAACTTGGTAGACTTCTTTGAGAGGGTCACCTTGGCTATGGATAAGGGGAAAAATGGTGCATACTGCCTACCTGGACCTGGCCAAGGTGTTCGATACAATATCCCATCAGCTATTGTAGATAAACTCTCAGAACTAGGCATAACTCCCAATATAACTCACTGAATTGCCAGCTGGCTCACAGATAGGACCCAAGAAGTCAGGATTGGTGAGACCATCTCAACCACGGGACCACTCATCAGTGGAGTATTTCAGGGCTGTGTGTTTGGGCCCAGTCTTGTTTGGCATCTACTTCTCATAAATCAAGGCTAATATCAAAGGCCTCTAGCCCACCAGGTTTGTAGATGACTGTAAACTGGGAGCCATCTTAGATTCCTCCATGACACCAATATTCTGCAAGAGGGTCTAACACAAACAAATGACTGGTGTGAAAGTTACGGAGTAAAACTTAATGCAAAGAAATGCATTAGAGTACGCTTTGGGAAAGTGTCCACCCAAGTTAATTACTTCATCGATAAAACATTCGTAAAAGGTAACTCAGTAGTTAGGGATCTCGGAACATAATGTAGACAGTAATCTCACATTTGACCAACACATAGACAAAATAGTAAAAAAATAATTTTATGTCACCTAACTCATAAACAAGGGTATGGTATCCAGGTCCAAAGAAGTAATAATACCACTCTACTAGAGTCTATATTATGATATCGCACTCTCAGAAGAGCGAACGGCACATAATCGTCCCCATGTAAGCAAAAGCTTACAACGTTGAAACCTCAGAATAGCGATTTTTTTCCAAAAATAATCGCTGTTCCGAAAAAAAACCCCATGTAAAACATTACATAATGTCCCCCACACCCCCTGACTTGTGGGGCTGTGCCCCCCACACCCCACCTATTTAAATATACCAACTCCGAGATCGCACTACAGTGCCGAAAATGGCAAAGTAGCGAAAGCTGCCAAACAAATTCTTTCCTAGGGAGAGAATTCGCTGAAAAGCCACTTTGCTATTTTGCCTTTTCACGCTTTTCACTTCGACAAAGACGCATTCGACAACCTGCGTCTGTGACAGCGTAATAGGGAGCCATCTACGTAACCCTTATCAGACCCATCCTTGAGTACAGTGCCCCCTTTGGCATGTACCTAGCTAGACACTTGCAACAGCTGGAACTTCCTGAAAGATTCCTCACCAGGACAATCCATGGTATGAATACCCTGTCCAACACAGATTGCCTTAAGGTCCTTTCTCTGTACTCCATCTCCGACAGGCTACTGCGAGGCAGTCTATGCCTGGCATACAAGACATTTTCGGATCCAGCTCTGATGGATGTCTTACACATCCACAAGATGAACAACACCAGAAACACTAGATCCAAGGACAAAACTTTGTCTGCAACATAAACTGAACTTGCTGGGGGTACCAATATATGTTTCAAAGGATCCCTGTGCTATGGAATAAGCTCCCCATCTATGTGAAGTAGATTTCTCTCCTGACTCAGTTTAAAGAAACCTTGATTATTGGATGGAAAATTGCAAATTCACACATGGCCTGGCCCCCAATGACTTTGATGGACAGAGATCCACAGTAATTAAATTAATCCCCAACTAACATACTCTCCCCCCACACACACATATTAGCTACTTCCTTACTGACATACCCCAACATACAGGAGTCCAAGTAACTTTGGGACAAATCTGGGTTGGGTTGCACAGCTAGGTTTCTAAGGACCCTGGTGGTAGTTAGCCTAGTATGAACCATCATCTCATAGGTCAGGTTACACCCTTATTCACAGATTTGCAGCTAGTTCTTGACCCTTGTTTAGGTTATGGAATAATCTAAGCAGCTTCCCAGAGGTCAGGAAACATAGCAAAAAGGTGAGAAGAGTTTATGGTGTACATGGTGGGGGTGGGCAATGAAGGTAACACAGCACCTAATAGATTTTAGGTTCAAACCTTAAGAGACAGTATTTCCATAATTAGGAGTTATTTTGAGCTATGTTATTGATTTCTGTGTTAAGGTCATGTAGGAATTCTGTAGAGATGTTACAGTCACTTAGAATAAGACATTAACAGTACAGGAACAAAAAATGTGAAGAAATGCGGGCATCAAGATGTCTCAGACATTGATTTAGTGTCAGAAAACAAGGTTGTTGTATTGACCATGCAGAAAGGTTATTAATCTCTTTCTACAAATGTCTTGGATTTTTAAGTAAGGCCTCTTATTGTTTAGAAAGGGAGATTTTGTCATAATTGCAAGACATTTGTATTTTCTTCAGAGTATGGAATAGTGCTTTATAACACCACAGTTTCCTCTCTCCAGGAATTAGGATACTTTAACGTATACACCTACAGTTATAAGTATATAGTGATCTAATTCTGTACTGAATTTATATATGTATAATTGTTTGTTTACCTGTTTTAGCTATTCTAGTCATAGACTGAAATACCATGCACATTTTCTCTGTTTATATATATTGATTAGGAAACTTTCCATTTGAATAGTTATGAAATGCTGCCCTTTTGTATCAGCCATTTCTTGGCTGTTAATTCATGTTATGTTTGAATGGCATTGTCATAGTTAGTAGTTTGTATGATTTTTTTGCATGTTTCTACTGTTTTGGCAATAAAAAAGAGAATGGAGCAGTACTGAAAATAGTGGGCCAGTTGTCATAATGTTGCTGCAGGCTGCTCTGCGTGATTTTTTACTATTTAAGATAATCAGAAAATGTGGTTTCCATTGCTCCTCCTTAAGTTTGTAGATGGTATTTTCTGGAGGAAGATCACTGAGGAAGTATTTCAAAATAATGTAAGGTGAATTCTGTTTAGTGGCAAGTGACCAATTAATACAGGGCAGTTCAACTCACAGGTAAACTCCTGCTCTGGTTACATTACTTGTTAGGTAATAATCTTACAAGATAAGGCAGTTTATCTATGGCGGTTGAGAATCTTGTGTATGTGTGTGTGGGGTGACTGGCGAAAAAATATCCAGTAGGTTGACTGTCATTTAGGGGAGTAGAATGAGCTAGGCTTTCTGCAAGCTGATAAAAACCATGCTTCACCAGGGTGGCCTGAAGAAGAAAGTTAAACACAAACTCCCACTGAAGACTGAAGTCTACCAAATAGTCAAGAATTTCTGTATGCATGATTAAACCAAGATCACATCAGCTCTGCAGTTTCCAGTCAGTTATAGAATGAGGCAAAACTAAACTAGTTCAGTTCAAAGTTTAAGGGTACTTTCACTAAAACAGGCACAGACCACCCAGTTAAGTTCTCAGTCTGAGGTGTTTTCTCATTATACAAACATAATGCTGCTAATTTTTTATAGGTTCATAGGACATTACTAGACTGTTGGCCCGGAGGCCCTTATAAGCCTAGCCAAGAATTTCACCCATGGTCCCACAAAGTCAGCACCTGTTTTCCCTGTCCAGCAGGGACACAGGTGGGATCCCCGGAGTATATTTTCTGTTTCCCATCCAGTCGTCCAGGTTCCTCTTAAAGAAGGCTAGTCATGTACTCTGCTTGACATGGAGAAGAAGCCTGTTCCACAGATGGGGGAGTCATTGGGACACAAATCTATCCCACCAACAAGTTCATTTAATGTCACAGACCAGGTTGAGACCTTGCGTGCAGGTTGCACAAGTGGAGTTTGACTTATGGATATGCAGCAACTCTATCGAGGCTGAGTCTGAGATGGCCTTGTTTGCCAGACACAGGTCTCCTATGAGCAGTCTGTGTGAGACTGAGTGTCTGTATAGGACAGGTGTTTGAGACCCTGGATTTTCCTGGTCAGGAACCTCTGTGGTCTCTCCACCTGCTGCATGTGCTTGGCAAGGTACATGCAGAAGGGTGCATTGTACTCAACAATGGGTCTGATAAGGGAGGAGTACAGGGATGTAATGACTTCCTTGTTCCGGGATGAAATAACCTGACTTATAAGGTGGGCCATGTAAAAAGCCTTCCTTACAATGGAGGCAACATGGTGGTCAGAAGTCAGGTTGCTATCAACCCGGGTGCCCAAGTCCTTCACTACTGATTCCATGCTTAGTACATTGTTGTTAATGTGATGATTACTGGGGACACCATTTTCCCTAAAGGGGATAATGATGTATTTCTTGGCATTCAGTTTGAGGCCATGCTTCTGGCACCAGTCATTAGTTTGGGTAAGGCCCTCTTGGAGGATGTTGATATCACTAGAGGAATTGATGACAGTGCCCAGCTTGCAGTCATCTGCAGACTTGGTCTGCCACAGACCACTGGCTTTGGCTTGCACCTCAGAAAAGTATATTCCAAACAATAAAGGCCCCAAGACCGATCCTTGGGATACGCTGCTTGTTACTAGTCTACTATTAGAGGTAGCTTCCCCTATTTTGACTGAGTGGGTTCTATCAGTGAGCTAGTTAGCTACCCATCTGGTAACATATGGGTTGATACCTAGCTGTGAGAGTTTATTTATTATGCCTGAGTGGGGAATAATGTCGAAGGCTTTGGCTCGGTGAAGGTAGGCGGTGTGCAATGTCTTGTCCTCATCCATGGCTTTGGTGACTGTTTCGAAGAAGGAGACCAAGTTTAACAGGCATGATCTCCCTTTACAAAACCAAACTGTGTGGGATCAAGCGTTTGGAGGTTGCCAATGTTCTTGTTTTTAAGGTCCATGATAATGCGTTCCATGGGATCAGGCTAGTTAGGTTGATTGGCATATATCTGCCTGGGTCGGTGGTCGCTCCACCTTTGTGCAGAGGGATGACAGTGGCTGTCCTCCATTCTGCTGGGACAAAGCCGGTGCACAGGCTTTGGTTGAATAGGATGCCTAGTGGTGCTGAGAGCTCTTGCCTAAGTTCATATAGGACACAGCCAGGGATGTTGTCAGGTCCCATGGAGGCTGTATTTTTTGTCTTTGAGAGGGCATTAATAACTTGCTCTCTGGCGATTAGTGAAGGGGGCAGGTGCTGGGAATGCCCTGGTTTACTGTTGGAGGTGATTTTTTCACTGAACTTGTCAACCAGCAGGTTGGCTATGTCTATGACATTTGTTTTTGTGGTATTCTTGACCACCAATTCAGAGCAGATATGGGAGTTACCTTTCAGATTGCAGACATATGCAAAGAAGGCCTTGTGATTGTCCTTAGTGGATGTGGCCAGTTTGGACTCAAAGTTAGACTTAGAGGATTTCACCAGTGACCTTATGTGCTTGTTCAGACAAAGGAGAGATTGTTTCCAACTTGGCACCTGCTCCTTTTTGGTCCTAGATGGCAATTTTTTCCTGTTATTATAGAGCCTGTTTATTGCTGCTCTCCACCAGACAGGTTTACTCTTCCTTGAGGAAGATGATTTGATCCTGTCAGATATTGCTGAGTCCGTGCAGCTATAAAGGTGCTCATACAGTTTTTTGCTGTAGGCTTGGACATTAGTGCTTGATTCAGCTGAAGGGATGATAGCTGTGAGCATACCTCTCAACCTCCTAGAGCAAAAAATCTAGACAAAGCCTAAAATGATGAGAGGACAAATAGGGACAGATTTTAAATATTGCTCTTTACAAACTTAGAAAGTTGACAGAATATTAGGTTTTGCATTAGCATGAATTTTCTGAAGGATGCAGAGTCTTAAGACTCACATGTTTGTCATTATTCAATGACTTCAATCCTCAGCTATTTGCCAGAAAGGTACAGATTTTAGGAGGAACACACACAAAATATGAGGCAGAAATCTGGACATTCTGAGAAAATCTGTACAGTTGAGAGGTATGTCTGTGAAGCTGCTTATACCTGCTCTCAGGAGGTTGTAGTCATCTTTGGAAAAGTTTTTTTGTTCAACCCTCGTGGGGGGGGGGGGGTGTTCAGGGGAGATGGTGACTTTGAAAGTGATTACCTTATTGTTGGATCTTACCAAGGAGGATGACACTGTAGGGGTGCTACAGTGGCTACTCATGTTGGTTAGTACCAGGTCCAGGATATTTTCACCTCTTGTGGGGGGTGTTGACCAGCTGATCCAATGCATTGACATTGACAAAGTCGAGGAATCTCTGGGTGTTCGTGTTTCAACTAGAATAGGTCAATAGGTTGGGTAGTTAAAGTCACCCAGGATCAGGGTAGAGGGTTGAATCTTGATGGATTCAAGTAAGCCCAGGTAGGTGGAGTGCGCCTCCTGAGTCATGGTTGGAGGTCTGTAGCTAGCTATGATTTGAATACGTGTTTTGTCAGTAGTTAAGTGCATTATACTGTTTGACGAGTCTGGAGGTATGTATTTCTTTGATAAATATTAAAACTCCACCTCCTTTAGCTCTGCAGCCCTCTGTTTGGGGTCTGAAAGTATGGCAGGACAAGTAACCTGGTAAGGCGTGGGTGCTGTCCACAGCTTTGAATCAGGTTTCAGGGACTGCACAAATGTCAGCATCTTCCAGGGTGAGGAATGCTTGCAATGAGGACAGTTTCATGTTAAGACTACTAGCATTTAGTGGCATGACCTTTAAATTTTGTTTAGAAGAATTTTTCATGTTGGTAATTTTGTCCTCATGACTTTGCCTAAAAAAGGCACTGTGGGGGAGGCAAGAGCCTTTGCCAGAATCCCTAAGCCCAGGGGAGATAGATGAAGGCCATCTCTGGCAAAGCATTGTGGTCTGTCAGTCATGTCCTCCCAGGCTGTCAGGTACTGGATCCCCTTGGAATGACACCAGAAACTAAGCCAATTGTTAAAGTCAATCGTTTTCTGTTTGTACTGAGGCATCATTCTGGGTGATGGTAGGATGCTACTTAAGGCTAAGGACATACCTGCCTGGGACACATATTCAGCGAGCTCAATCATGTCTCTCTTCATATAGTTCAGAGAGGCACGTCTCAAGTCATTCACATCAACATGGACTAGGACAGAGTCATAACAGTACCTGTTGTTGAGAGACTTGAGTGCATGAGTGATATGGCATATTCTAGCGCCTGACAAGCAATTTACCATGACTTTCCCCTTGTCTAGCCTGGTGAAGGGCACATCTGTGTGTCTCATGATAGTCTCCTATGACTAGTATGTTGGGTTTGTGGCTGGGCCTTAGAGGCTGTGAGACAGGCATGTGTACTATGTGTGGTACTTGATGCAGTGGGTTGTGATGTGCATGTGTGCTTTTGCTTCGGAGGTCTCTTTTGTTTAGGCATGTTTTTGATGAAAACCTCCACATATGTATGAATGTACTGTTTACATAACAACATTACCCCACAACCGGTGTGAGGTCTTTTTTGTATATGTCATTCCTGGCCTGCAGTAGAACATCTGTTATGTCCACTGGTTTTAAACAAGATTTAGTGATTCCAGCAATGCCAAATTTATATGTATGAAGCCATGCTTCACAGTTGTCATATTTGTTCAGTGTGATGTATGTGTTAGTGGAGGCAATTTTTATGCCTTTCATTTTTAAGTTAACTATGAGAAGAGATGTACTCATTTTCCAGTATATAGAGTTGTTTGGTGCAATTAAAACTAGGAAATGTTGTTGAAGCACTAAAAGTACCAAGGCATGTAGAAAACTGGAGAGGAACATAGTGCACTTAAAAATCAGCTCATCAGACACAGAGGGTTACATCACAGAGTTCCGTTATTTAAGTGTAGAAAACCTAAGGGTGGGTGGGCATGGAGTAGGCAGAGCTGAGAAAAAATCTTCAGGCGACAAAGACAAGCAGTAAACGAGTAGTAAATGAGGTGAGAGAATGAAAACCCTATCACAGTGAGTAACAACCCTTACAAGTCTGCAGCCGAATGTCATCCATGTAACAGTATGTAACGAGAATGAGCAGTGGCATCAGCTGGTGTTTTAAGAAGGCGAGAAAATGTAGTAGGAGCATGAAAAGGGGTGTATTAGCAGAGGAAGAGTTTCAAAAAAGAAGAACAGATCATAAGAGAAGAACAGATAAGAGAAGAAATGAGAGAGAGAATGTAAAAGTGCAAAAATGAAAGTAGTGGCACAGTTAAAATAACTTAGTAAATTACGGGAACAGATTAAATTTTAGAAAAGCAATATACTAGTTAGGTCACCATGTACCAGAGTCTGAGACTGTGGGTTGCTGCAAAGAGAATTGCTGAGTCCATTGGCTGTTGGTTTGATTTTATTTATGTTTGAAGCTTGGTGGCAGCAGGAGGTGGGGGTGTAGAGTTTAGATGAAGGATACGATTCAGCATTTATGGTGTTCTCACTGGGATAAATGTAGGTAGGTAAGTTAACCAAAATAAGATAAAAGAAGGTGTCATTTCCCTTCTGCTTGACACCCAGCCAGCTTTCCGGAAAATAATTCGGCCAGGAATGACTCTGGTCATACTTCAGATGAGGTTTGTTGCAAGTTTGACAGTTAATGTATTAGTTGTTTTTATTAAGCAAGTAGCAGAGGTGACAACTTTTTGTTGATTTTTTTTGTTAAGCTTATAACAAAGTTGATGGTTTTGTGGGGTTTTATTTTATTAAACGTGTAGCAAAAGTAAAGTTGCCATTGTAACTAACTACTGTAACTCATAATAAGCCAGCAGAAAATGGTTTGCTTATAATTAGTGAGAGATGTTGTAGTGGAAAAAGGTCAACAGTTGATCGAACAAGACCAGACAGACTACATCCACAATAGGCGGACATATAAACCTAAGGTAAAAATTGCATGTTAAAGTCCTTACTTATAACAGCAGAATAAGTAACTCTTGTTACTGTGTTGTACTGATAAGGTTTGCCTTTCCTCCATGCAATGATTTATTTTTGGGTTAAGTTCCACAAGTTGTAGATGTAGTGATTTGTTGATGTATCAATTGTGCCTTTAAGGTTTATAACAATTAGAAGAAATAAATAACACTTTTTGCTGTGCTGTAGAGGTAAGGTTCACTGTTCCTCCTTGCTGTAACTTGCTCCTGGAATGAGATCCTTAATTTGTAGGGTTAATCATTTGGTGTTGGTGGAGTCACAGGTCCTTTACTCTCAATTACAACTGTTTGGTGATTGGGTGGTGGGGAGTCATGGGTACTGACTGTACCTTCAGCATCTTTGTATGAGATGTTGGACTACTGGTCAAAAATTGTTTAGTGGCAGTGTTCCTGGGGAACAAAACTGAAGAAACTGGGGTTATCCACTATTGGAGCTTCTTAACAGGGAAGCCATTAAAGCAGGCACGAGGCACCCTAGCTCTGCCACTTTAGCCCAAAAATTATGTCCTCTATAATTAGCTGACTGCTGTGCAGACTGTTTAGTCCAGCATAGTTCCTAGAAACCATGATATTTTTCCACCTTGTTTTACTTCACAAGGAGTCCAGAGTTTTGAAAAGTTATAGGTTCATACTAGGCTATCTGCCCTGGGGCATTTATAAGCCTAGCCCGATTGTGTTTGGCTTACGCCACCCCTTGATTTGAGTATACTGTGCCCTTTTTAAAGTTTAGTTTACTGTGCCTCTGTCTAATAGTGACATGGAAGTAATCCCCGGGACAAACCTACGATCCCCCATCCACTCATCAGGATTCTTCTTGAAGAGAGTCAGTGAGGTGCTCTGCCTAACATGAATTGGAATTCTATTCCAGAGCGAAGGGAGCCTCTGGGTTATGAATCTATCCCTCCAGCATGTTCTATTTATTTCTGTGCTGAGGTTCAAGTCCCTCGAGCGCGTGGCTCTAAGGGATTTAGATTTACTGAGGTGGAGCATGTCCATTAATTCTGGGTTGGACATAGCTTTATATGTCAGGCATAGATCGCCTTGAAGTAGGCGGTATGCAACTGAGTAGAGCTGGAGTTTTTTTAACCGAGCAGCATATGGCATCTGTTATATCTGTTATAGCAAGGAAGTGTTTTCCTCTGCCATGTTGGAGCTTGAGGCCCTTAACTGTTTATCTCACCTGCCACTATTCCATGTCTTGGGAAAGTGGTGATGACCTCCCTGATTCTGGACTCCAAGTGGTCCCTCATAAGACCCTTTCTGAGGTATCCACACCAGTGTACCATATGTTCTGTTTCAGTTTTGACTATGCTGATAGCTTGTGTAAGGCTATAGGTTATGCAAGATGGCATGGCCAAGGTTATCTTTCATTAATGAAGAATTAGGCAACAAAATCCTAGATTCCCACATTTTGAGGAACGTGCTCTTTGGCCGTCTAGCTCAACACTTAGTCAGTCTCCTCCTGGGGAATAATTAATCCTGCACTTTGGTGGAATACCTCTCTGATCACCCTCCTGCTATGTCTACCCATTCTGTTTTTTGATCTGGCCAATCCTAAAAATAGACAAAAGCTTCCTCTGCCTCCAAAGTGGTGAGGGGGCGGGGTTGTGCAGCCCATCCTGTCTGTCCACCAGAAGAGATTTATCCAGTTCTGATTGTGAGTCTACTACTTGATTTTTCACAGACAAAATTGTCTCCATTAGCACTGATCTTCCCTCACCTCCAAGAGTGGCACAATTTTTTCACCTATTACTCTTTTGTCTTGCTTGGCATTCAGTATTCCAGATTTGATAAGTCCATTACTTTTGTCTGTAATTTGCGACCATCATCATGAAGACTGGACTTATGTCCTTCTGTGTTGGTAATGGCCATTTTTGAAATACTTGGTCCAGTAATTTATCAGATTTTGCTTGCTTAATTGAGGGAGAATGTACTTTTCCTCTAGCACTGGACGACATCAGTTATTCCAACCCTCAAGGGACCATCCATAGATCCAAATGAGTTAAATAACTTCCAACAGATTTTAAACCTTCCCTTTTTGATTATTGACTTATCCTAAAGTTGGTAGACTCATGATCCATTCCAGTCAGGTTTCTAAACTTACCACAGTAGTGAAACTACTCTCATAAGAGTAGTAAATGATCTTGTGATGGCCAGAGACCAGTGACACCATACAGTGTTGGTTCTCCTGGATCTCTCCATAGCATTTAACACAGTGGAACATGGCATCTTGATAGGGCATTTAATGTCCTTCTGTAGTATATCTGGAAAGGTTCTGGGCTGGTTTATTTCATACCTGTCTAACCGTAGTCATGCAGTCTGTTCAGAACTCAATTTTTCGTCTTCATACCATCTTGAACAAGCCCTTTATTTTTATTGTTTACTGTGTATATACTTCCTTTAAGAGATCTCCTGAGGGAAATGGATTTAACATACCATCGTTAGGCTGATGACACACAGATTTACTTTTCTTTCCCTCAGAAAGAGATAGCTTGTCTGAGTATCCTAGCTGATGATTCGAAAGCCATACATGCTTAGCTAAATGAAAATCATTCTAAGTTGAACATCAGTAAGGCAGAGGCCTTGATGATCCAGAGAATCTGGAGGTCCATGCAATCTGAGAGATTCCTCTGCCCTCCTGTTTACCCAGTTTCATCTTCTATGGAGGGATAAGCTTATTTATTGTTTGTTTTTTTGACAAGACTGGAATCGTGGTGTTATCCTTGACTCACAGCTTACATGTAGGGACTAATTGTCGGTCATTGTGAAGTCGTTTTGTTTCCACTGGAGGAATATTACCAGGAAATAACACCTTATAACTGAAGCTGATCTCTCAGTTGTTGTCCATGCTTTGGTCTCTTCCAGACTGGAGTACAGCAATAACCTTTACATGGAACTAGCTAATGTGAAGTTGAATAGAATGCAGAACTATGCAGAATGGCTATTATTGATACATCATGGTACCAATATATTACACTGCTTAGCGTTCATTGGTTCCCCATTTGTAATCAGATTGCTTTCAAGACTGTAGTTTTAGTCTGTCTGTCTGTCCAATCATGACCTCTGTCCCTATTACCTGAAGGAGTTTATCTTCCCCTACTGCTTGATACAGGTCTGGTATTCAGCCCCCAAGAGGCTGATAGACTTTCCTTGAGTAAATCTTACCAGTTGAGGATTTCATACTTTTTATTACCGTATTGGTGGAGCTTACTTCTTTGCTGGCTGGATTTAGGCAGGCTTTAAAAACTTATTTATCTGGAATGGCCTATAATGGTATGGTTTGATGACAATTGTGCTAACTTTGCTGGCTGTAGGAGTGTCCTATGCTGGCTTGATTTAGGCAGACTTTAAAAACGTATTTATTTACAGTGGCGTATGATGGTATGGTTTGATGACATTCGTGTTTTTGTTTGTTTCTGCCATTTGTGACTATTTATTTTATTGTTCATTTACTGTTAAGGTATTTTTTTAAAAAGTAACTAAATAAACTTTATTTATTTATTTATTTATTTATTCGACATTTGTTTACTGGGAAAGTCTGACTGGGTGGGTGCCCATTTTCAGCAGAGGCCAGAGTGAAAAGCTCCAGAGAACATTAGCATATTAAATTAGCTTATTAGTAGTCTTTACAATTACATGATTCAGATCAGCATTTTTATTTATATATATATATATATATATATATATATATATATATATATTTTTGCTGTACATTTGTTTACCGGAGAAGTCCGACTGAGCCAAAAATGTCCCATTTTCAGTGGAGGCCCGGGGAGAAAAGCTCTGTTATCAAAAATTTTGTATCAAGAGTAACACATTTTATACACTTAGCAGCATAGTTGAGGTGAAATTAAGCAATACATATTATAAATAATTTTTGGGATGAGTAGTACATAATATAAAATAGGAAGCATAGGTGAGCAGAAATTAAGCAATACATATTTTAAACAAGAATGGATGAAAACTAAATAGTATGAAATAGGAAGTGACTAACAGACTAGAAGAGACGTGCACTGAGAAATTATGGGAGAAGGAAACAAGTAGTGTGAATGAAGTAGAGGTATAAGCATGCTTTTCAGTAATACTGTTGAAAAGTGTAGTAATAGACTGGATAAAAGGGGGGACTTTGAAGTAATACTATTGAAATATAGTAATAGACTGGATAAAAGGAGGACTGTAAAGTAATACTGTTGAAAAGTGTAGTAATAGACTGGATAAAAGGTGGGACTGTGAAGTAATACTGTTGAAACTTGTAGTAATAGACTGGATAAACGGGGACTGTAAAGTAATACTGTTGAAATGTATAGTAATAGACTGGATAAAAGGGGGGACTGTGAAGTAATATTGTTGAAACGTGTAGTAATAGACTGGATAAAAGGGGGGACTGAAGTAATACTGTTGAAATGTGTTGTAAAAGACTAGATAAAAGGGGAACTATGAAGTAATACTGTTGAAAATTGTAGTAATAGACTGGATAAAAGGGGTACTATGAAGTAATACTGTTGAAAAGTGTAGTGATAGACTGGATAAAAGTGGGGACTGTGAAGTAATACTGTTGAAACGTGTATTATAGACTGGATAAAAGGGGAACTATGAAGTAATACTGTTGAAAAGTGTAGTAATAGAGTGGATAAAAGGGGAACTGTGAAGGGAGAGGGGGATGATATGGAGGGTGGAGGGGGTAGATGATAGATAATGGAGTGGTACTGGCAAAGTAATGGAGTGGTATAGTTAAATATTTTCTGTTTATTATAATGTACTTAGTATACTTATAGTTTAGGGATGAGAGAGGAGAGGAATTACAGAATAGGGAAGGTAGGAGCTAGAAACTTATGTGTGTTTATTAGTGAAGTGTGGGGTATGGATAGGGAGAAGCAAAAAGGAGAATGAAAAGTTAGAGGACAGTATAGTGATAATAGTAGTGTAAGGTATAGGTAAATAAGGCACAAAATTATTAATTGTATGAAATATAACAGCAAGATGGAGGGTAATGCAGTTACAGTTACAGATTAAGGTGCTATTTGATTAACCTGGTGTAGAACATGAGCAGACCCATGTATTTTTTTAGGTAGTTTTTAAGAGAGTATGTGGAAGATTTGAGGGGTGTCTGTCCTTAGAGATGTGGGCATAGTGTTCCATATTTTAGGTATTGACTGAGAATACAGAGAATACTCTGTTGATTTATTTTGTTTATGATCATTGAGCTAAACTTGGTTATTGGATCACAAGGGTTGTTTAGGAGAGTGTTTTTGTAGTATAGAATTTAAGGCTGGGCAGGTGGCTGGGTAATGAATGATTCTGTGTGCAGTGATTAGCTGAATATATATTTTAGGTAGTTCTGGCCAGTTCTGTCTTCAGTGCAATACAATGGTGGGTACAGCAATGAGAATTTGATGCAAATCTGGCTATTTATTGTAATGTTGTTCAAGTTTTTGAGTGAGATTTGATGATTAGTGAAGATGGGCGTTCCATAAAGAAGAGAAGGCAGAAGATAACTACTTGCAGAGGTGTATCAGGATGTGGAGGTGAGGAAGTTTCTAGCTCTGTAGAGTAAGCCTAGTTTTTGGTGTGTTTTTTTTATGTCATTTTGTATGTGTAAATCAAATTTAAGGTTGTCACTTATGGTCATGCCTAATAGTTTTGTATTGGTTACCACTTCTATAGTGGTATTATTGAGGGAGTATATTTTAAAGTTCTGTTTTTCATGAGACAAAGATTTAGGATAGATTAGTAAAAGTTTGGTTTTGTTTGGGTTAAGCAGGGATTGGGAGTTTTTTAACCATTTTTGAGTGGCAGTGAGGGATTCTTGAACTTGAAGGAAGTCCTTGAAGTGTGATATTTCCTTGCATTTGATGCTACTAGTGAAGTCACCTTGGCAGAGGACTCCATCCACTGCATGGCTACAACCACATCACTGTTCTGGGACTACCCTGGGTAGGTTGTTTTTTTCCAGGATCGCTCCAACTTTGAGAACCACCAGTAAGGACAAGAAAGCTAAAGACAATAGTAAGCTTTGGCTATATTATACAGCTTACTGGTTATCCAGCAGAAAGAGCTACACTGGTGGAACAGACTGTGTCAGCAGACGTCTTAGGGCACATCCAGACTCTATTGTTCAGTGATGAGTTTTGTCCCACACTAACCTTGGTGACTTCAACCAGCCTATCTGATTTATTCATTTTCAGATAGTTATGGTGGAGTGGAGTTTCATGCCTTCACCCCACAGAGCACTAAAAGTATGGTATTGTCCATGATGGGCACCTTTTTGGATATTCGCATTTGAGGTCTACCTAGAATATCCCTGTAGTTTAATCTGGCTGAGCACTACTTCTAGTATAAAGTGTTGCCATTTGTTGCTTCTTCAGCACCCAGAGTCTTCACCAAGGTGTTAAACATTGTGGTTGAAGTCTTGTAAGAGAATGATGTCCTGGTGTTTCTTCATATGGACAGTGGCTCCTAATAATTCACAACAGGGGCTCCCTGGAGATAGTGCACCTTTGAGCCAGTCCAAGGGGATGCATTATCTGTCAGCCTGGGAAGACATGGTCGACAGGCCACGTTACTTTGCCAGAAATGATCTGCACCTGTCTCTTCTAGGCTTTTGGATATTGGCAAAGGGATTAGCCACCCCTATTGCATCTTTTTTAGGCATTGTCAAAATAACCAACCTTCCAACATAACAAAATCCTCTCTAGATAAACTGAAGGTACTGCTGCTTAATGCTAGTAGTCTAAACAAGAAATTGCACTTTCTGGAAGCATTCCTCACTTTGGAAGATGCTGACATCTGTGCAGTCACTGAGACATGGTTCAAAGGTGCAGAAAGCAGCCCAGCTGTGCAGGGCTACAATGCCTTCCATACATTCAGACCACAAACTGAGCATGGAAGAACCAAAGGTGAAGGTCCATGCATTTTCATTAAGGATGAGTACATGTTGAGATTGGTCAAACAATATGACTCTCTTGAGCTACACCATGTCCAATTAGCTGTAGTCAAAGCCTCCTAACACATCATAGCTAGCTATAGGTCCCCCACCATGAAGCAGTAAAAGCATACCACATACCTGGACTTACTGGGGTCACTTGCCATACAGTCCAACACCTTACTCATAGGTAATTTTAATTATCCACCATTGACTGGAAAACATTCAAGACCACAAGCATGCTGACTCAGAAGTTCTTGGACTTTGTCAATGCAAATGCTCTGGAACAGCACACCCACAAGAGGCCCAAATGCCCTGGACATAGTACTCACTAACATGGGAGAGCATTACCCCCCCATGTGATGTCCTCCCTGTTAAGCACAGACCATAAATCAGTGTCGTTCAATGTAATTATAAGACCAGATACCCCATCAAGCTCCAAAATGCTTAAGAATTTTTCTAAATCAAATTACCTTTTACTAAGTGATAGTATAAGAAGTTTTAAAGCCCCCTCAAATGCAGATAACACAGACTCCTATGCAGCGGTGTACACCAATGCCCTGTATAACCTCTTTAGCAGTTGTATAGAATCGGCTGTACCCGAGGCTTGCCAAAACAACACGCCACCCTGGTGGACCCCTAGTATAAACAGGCTGTACAATAAGAGAAAGAAATGAATTTCCAAGAACAAGAGGGAATTGACTCAATAGAGGAAGAAATCCTTCTCTAGTTTAAACATACAAATTAGAGATCTTAACAAGTCCTCCAATGCTAATTACAAAGCAAAAATAACCTCCCTAGCTAAGGATAATCACAAGGCATTCTTTAACTACATCCACATTCAAAAAGGGAGTACCCATCTATGCGCTGAACTAGTTATGGATGGCACCACCCATACTCAACCGGGGGTAATAGCCAACCTGCTAGTTGACAGATTTGGTGAAAACGTCACTCCCTCCAGTCCCTTCCAGTTATCTCCCAAAGTATACCTGCCACCATTCCTCAGCCTATTACCTCAAGAGAACAGGTCATCTTGGCACTCTCCAAGGCCAAAAATCATGGCATCAGTCAGACCAGATAACATGCCAGGTTGTCTTTTAAACAAATTAAAACAAGACATAGCAGATGCACTTAGATCCCTGTTTAACCACAGCCTGAGAATTGGCTATGTTCCTGCAGAAAGGAGGACAACAGTAATCCCTCTGCACAAAGGCAACCATCAACTGACCCTGGGAATTATAGGCCCATAAGCTTGACTAGCCTCATCTACAAGGTCATAGAAAGAATCATTATTGACCTTATTAACAGGACTCCAAACTCTGGACCCAAAACATTCGGATTTGTTAAAGATAGAGCATGCCTGTTAAATATGGTTGACTTCTTCAAGAAAGTCACCAAGGCCCTGGACAAGTGAAAGACAGTCCATGCAACCTATCTTGACCTAGCCAAGGCATTTGACACAATCCCCCACTCAGGTATTATAGTGAAACTCTCCCAATTGGGAATTAACCCCAGCATTAAGAGATGGGTAGCCATATGGCTCACCAACAGGATATATACTATCAATGTGGGTGACTTCACCTGTAGCAAAAGACCAGTCACCAGTGGCCTAACAAAGGGTTCTGGCTGGCCCCTTAGTGTTCGGAATTTTTTTCTTAGAAGTCCAGGCAAACTTGGACAGCCTGTGGCTGATCAAGCTCATTGATGATGGCAGTTTGGGAGCAATTATTGAGTCCCCCGGTGATGTTAATATACAGCAGGCAGGGTTAACACAGACAATTGATTGGTGCCAAAGCCATGGATTAAAGCTAAATGCAAAAAATGCATTATTATTCCCTTTGGGAAAGCTGGCATCCCTGCCAATTAAATTATAGACAGCACCTCCCTAAGTATAGACCCAGTGGTACATGATCTGAGTACTCAGGTTGATAGCAATCTGAACTTTGACTACCACGTATCCACAGGAGTAAGGAACTCCTTCTATGCTGCACATCTTAAATATAAAGGCATTGCATCTAGATCTAAGGATGTTATAATTCCTTTATACTTGGCCCTCACAGACTAATAACTGGGTACACTGCTCCCTTTCGCATGTACCTCACCAGACACTTGCAACAATTGAAGAGACCACAGAGGTGTCTTACCAAATAAATACAGGGTACACAAAACAAGTCTTACATGGAAAGACTGAAAGCCCTGTCACTGTATTCTTTCTACTACAGGTTGCTAAGAGGCGACCTGTGCCTGGCTTACAGGGTAGTCTTTGACCCGGTCTTGATGGAAATGTTACACATTCATAAAACTGTAGGGGGAATCACTCACTCTAGGGATCGTAACCTAGCCTCTGACATGAACAGGTCATGCTGGAGAGATAGATGCACTTCTCAGAGACTGACATTTTTCTGGAACAAGCTTCCAGTTTATGTGAAACAGAGATCCTCCCTGACCCTCTTCAAACGCAACCTAGATCAATGGATCAGTGACCTCAAATTCACTGCTGGGGTGGTGCCCATGTCCCTCCTGGACAGAGGAAGCCTGTATTAACTACCATAGATCCTTATCTGTGCAAACTTCACTCACCTAACCACTGATAATTGTGGCAACTTGGGATAAATATAGCTAGTCTTGTAAGGGTTGTAGGGCTGTTAGCCTAGTAACCTCTTATGAGTCCTTCCTTGGGTCCTCCTTAGGATGTCCAACAATTGAAAGAAGTCCTTTTTGATCCCATCTCAGAGGAAGCTTTTCCTTGGGGCAGAGTTGATCACCTTACAGTGTTAATCTTTCGTACACTTGGAATGGACCCAGACAGTTATGGCCGTGGCCTTCTGGATGTGAGTATAGAACAGAGTGTAGACTGAGTCTTTGCTTTGCATTCTGGGTCTGATAACTGTTATGATCTTGATGGTGTCATTTTCTTTCCTGAGGATGTGAGTGCCCCACTGTACTGTGAAAGGTCACTTGTTTCAGAATGTGCACATGGATCTTCTTTTCATGCTGAATCCTTATTGGTAGGCCATAGAAAGGTAGACGAGCCTTACAAATTTGCAGCAGAGCCTTCTCTTCCTACAGCCAAGCCCATTTCAGGTCTTGCTGATGGGTGCATTTCTTGCCAACTTTGCAAGCCAGCTAAGCTGCAAAATGACACAGAAAATGTGATCCCCTTTGAAACAGTTCCACGTCTATGAGTTTAAGCTTGTATCATCATTGCTGGCTTCTTGCCCTGAATGCACTGGAAAAACATTTACTCTCAGGGTCTCTCCTGATCCAATCTGGCAATTAGTCCATCATATGGTATGTAAAAAAGCAAGGATCCGTAAGGCTATACTCCCTTATAGTAAGTTAATTTTTGTCTGACATTGGACCAGAGACAGAAGCATCAGTCTCTCATTAGTTCAGCTCTTTGGGAAGTTGAGATATATATGTATAAACACTCTTGCCATGGATCTCTATTCCTGTTTTGAGCTACAGATTCTGCAGACTTGCCTGTTTAGTGTGTTCCAGTCTTCCAGTGCAAAAACTCTCCAGAGATAGACCTCTTTGCCAGTCAGTAGAATATGATACTCTGTATCATCTTGGTTCTGGATGACATGAGTAAGGTAGCAGTAGAAGCATGCTACAGCCTATGACACAGGAAATTCCTGTTTGTATTCTAACAATTTACTGCAAAGGTCAGGAAAGAAATACAAAATTCATTTTGATCCCCTTGAAATGACTAAGAAGAATGTAGTTTCAGGCTCTAAGGTTCCTATTGACAATGAAAACCTTCCCAGTGTTAATTAAAGATGTCCCATATAGCTAGGAAACACCTGGCTCCACAATGTGGTCTAACTCATGATGCAGAGATCATTATTCAATGAGACTTGCAGGATGGGGTCTCAGAAGTGATGTGTCTTTCAGAAAGCCCTCTATTTCACAGTTTTATGCCACCAACTGGAATCATTTCTTGGAGTGATCAGTGGGATATCCGATGCCTCTCCAGTTTGATAATTTGCAGTTGATGTTACTTAAAGTACCTGTCTCAGGTACCTGTACAACATTTGCTCATTTGAAATGAATCTGTTCTGTTAAGTGATTTCAGATAAAACACTGCGTCATAAGTTGAGCATGTTTTGGGGCTCAATTATTGCACAACCACGGTGCACGCACCATGTATTTCTGTGCATCATGACCTTGTGGAGCCCCAGATTGTGATTTAACACTAGTTGTTCAAGCAGAAAGGACTCCTGCTCATGTACCCCATTGAAGAACTCCTCCCCACCATGAGACCAGAACTTCATGTTTGATTGGGTTGCTTGCCTACTGTTTGGATATGTTACTTTAACAAGCTTAAAATTTGTTTTATGTGTACCTTTGAGACTTTTCTCACATCTAGAAGTTGTTACATATAGGTCTCTATATCAATCTGTTTATCCGTAAGAATAGTGTGTTCCTAAGGATGAACTCATTTGTCTTATACAGAGGGATTAGGGAATTCTCAGGACCAATCTGACAACATCCAGGTTTTCCTTGACATTTCAGAAAGCAGGAAAGAGAGTCCCCTCTACCGTGGATGTGCATTACAAAGAGCAGTTGCAGAAGTTTAGGTAAGTTAATCAGTAATTAATCTCTTTTGCTTTGAATAGGAAAAAGCTTGACGATGCCAAGCAGATGCTTGCTTAGTGAATTACCAACTGCAATATCTTTTTTCACATTAAACAGCTAATCAAGCACTGGTAGATATTGTGGTTAAAGCTCAATGCACAAGGGGATTAGCTGTCTACAGTATTTTATTTAAGAATGTCTCTTATGGAGACATTTTTGCCTCAGCTACTTTATCCTCACTATTCATTTTCACCAGACATTATTGCCTCACCTGCAACTCCAAAGTAGGCTAATTTTGGGAAATCAGTAGTGCAGGACTTGCTTCTGTGCCTAGGCAGTCCTCTGGCTCCTTTCACCAAGGTGGTTACTGCTTGCAATATCTAGGCAAGCACCTGTCATGGAGGCCACCCAGTGTTAGATTCACAGACATGTTCTTACCAGATTCCTTGGTATGCTAGGAATACCTTCCTTCATCCCCTAGAAACTTATGGGCTTCTTTAATAAAGTAATGTTAGTGCTGTGTTGTTATTTCTACATTTATAGAAGGTGCTTGCTGGATTACGTAGAGTGAACTGGCAGGCCCTAAAAACATGTGAACACTGGTAGCCACAATGTTACATCGGAAAGTACATGCAGACATATATCTTTGAATGTGACATTTCACTGAAAAAATATTCCAACCTCTCCAGGAGGGTTCACTCGCTGATCTGCTGATACAGTAATACTGTATCTGTTACATGCTTCAGTTCAGTTAAAGAAGGTTCTAGCTTTAATGCTCACAGCATTTTATTTGGCACTTGTAGCATTGCGTGGTGTGAAATCACATAGTATTAAAATGGCATGAGTACAGGCTACTAGCCATTTTCTGTAGATGATTTATGACCAAACAAGCTGTTCTAGTTCAGTGTATTTTTACACCTATTTTAATTAAAGGTCATTACTTGGATCCCCAGATGTTAATATGCTGTTTATCTGGCATTACAATAATGGCAGTAGTACTATGCAATGCTGTCCCTTTCATGATGCTTCAGTCTCACTTTTTTAACTTATAGGTCATATGATAAGGCAGAATAAAAAGATGGCACTTTCACAGGCAACATTTTTGACAAATTCAAAGCAGCTGATCTAATGACTATGAGTTTATATTTTTTCAGGTATCATTATTTGATGACTGACACACTATAGCCATATGGAGATATGCTCATATCATACTATGAACATGATAGGTTTCAGACTTCATACCCAAGTGACATACTATGTATTCAAAAACAGTACTTTGTATTCTCCCTGTGAGACAACTGTTCTTGTAATACTAGTTCATACTTCCTTGTTAATAGAGACATAAAATTTTTTATGTTAAAACTTGTTTCTTGTCTGATCAATATTTAATTCTCAGCCCATGATCTACCATGGATAAGCCTACTGCCACCCAGTAGACTCTTGAAGTACATTAAATTGTACATTAGTCTACCTTACATTACAATGTGCTATTTCTGGGGGCTGTATGCTCTGTAGCCTTGATATGGGGATATGCTGCCATGCCCCAGATCTCTAAATATGCCACTTCTGAAATTGCAGCAATTCAGAAGAAAGGGGGATATATATTTTCCTTTCTTCTGAGCTGGTGCAGTTTCAGAGCTGGTATTCATAAAAACTGAAGAAGTGTTAGCAGAGCAAATCATTGTCCTTTCTTCATTGCACCTTCAGTAAGTGATAAGTATCAGTTTTCAGGTTGATACTTACCTTCAACCCCAGGCCTTGCTGCAGCTATGCCCAAAGACCTAAGTTAATTTACCAACTGTAAAAAGCAGAATGCTTGACTATGATTACATATATGACTGTGACAGACGTTATTAAGCTGAATAAAAATGTGTACATCTAGTCAGAAGATGTTAACTTGTCACATGGCAATGGCATTTCAATGCCAGTCAACTGCCCAGTAAGTGTAGCATCTCCTTTTGAGCTGGGAAAATTGATCAGCATAGACATTGCACTCACATGCAGCCTGAGTACTTGGCAGTGACACACCTTGTTATTATACAGTACTGCTACATTACAGCAGTTGTCACTGGACTACCATACTGAGACAAATCCTTGCTCTGATCTTCACATGCCTGTGGAAGAGCACTTACGTTATGTACTCAGTCTGCTGTGTCTGCACTTGTTGTGTATGTGCCAAATCATGGAGTGACTTCTGTGTATCTACAGCCCCGTACCCATAGTGGTAGGATCAGCTGATTAACATGCAGTGCTCAGTTAGCACAGTTTAAGATGAAGGGTTTTGTGCTCTTCTACAGCAGTCAGCCTAGTAGTGTTATGTGAGGATAATAGTGCAGGAGGAGAGGAAATGTCTAAAGTCTAAATACACTTCCTGTGGTATGAGATTTAACAGAAATGCAGCCTGCTCTCATACGTCACATAGAGTATTATAAGTAAATAAATGGAGTCCATATTTACAAAGTCATCTTACCCCCAAACTTGCTGTTGATGCAGGGGCACCAGCAGAATACATATATACTCTTGCTTGACGTATTGCCTAGTTATAGAGATGGCTGGCAGAATGGATAGTTAATGATCGTGGCAGACCTTTCCAGTCGCTGGTTACTTTTTGTGATAGCGGTATGATCAGAAATGAGCTGATACAGTGGTACTCTCCCATTGTTTTATAATTAATTATTTTTTAACTCAGGCACTTTGGGTATATTACCGAGACCTCTTCACAGTTTATTGATGTTTCTCTTAGACT
>NC_056729.1:474316011-474318511 GCF_019279795.1 Protopterus annectens
GGCAAGGTGCATGCAGAAGGGGGCATTGTACTCAATAATGGGTCTGGTAAGGGAGGACTACAGGGATGTTATGACCTCCTTGTTCATGGATGAAATACCCTTACTTATGTGGTGGACCATGTAAAAAGCCTTCCGTACATTGGAGGCAAGATGGTGGTCAAAAGTCAGGTTGCTATCAGTCTGGGTGCCCAAGTTCTCATGACTGATTACGTGCTTAGTACATTGTTATTAATGTGATGATTACTGGGGACACCATTTTCCTCAAAGGGGATAATAATGCATTTCTTGGCATTCAGTTTGAATTTATGTTTCTGGCACCAGTCATTAGTTTGGGTAAGGCCCTGTTTAAGGATATTCACATCACTAAGGAAATTTAAGACAGCCCCCACCTTGCAGTCATCTGCAAACCTGGTCAGTCGCAGACCACTGGTTTTGGCTTGCACCTCAGAAAAGTATATCCCAAACAGTAGAGGCCCCATGACCGATCCTTGGGGTACGCCGCTCATTATGGGCCTACTGCAAGAGGTGGCTTCCCCTGTTTTCACTGAGTGGGTTCTATCAGTGAACCAGTTAGCTACCCATCTGGTAACATACTGGTTGTTGCCTAGCTGGGAGAATTTATCTATTATGCCCGAGTGGGGAATAGTGTCAAAGGCTTTGGCTAGGTCAAGGTAGATGGTGTGCACCATCTTACCCTCGTCCATGGCTTTGGTGACTATTTCAAATAAGTCAACCAAGTTTACAGGCATGATCTCCCTCTGACTCTCCAAGCTGTGTCTGTCAAGCGTTTGGAAGTTGCCAATGTCCTTGTTTATAAGGTCCATGATAATGCATTCCATGGCCTTGCAGATCAGGCTAGTTAGGATGATGGGCTTATAATTGCCTGGGTCGGTGGACGCTCCACCGTTGTGTAGACGGTTGACAGAGGCTGTCCTCCATTTGGCTGGGATGAAGCCGGTGCTCAGGCTTTGGTTGAATAGGGTGCCTAGTGGTGCTGAGAGCTCATGCCTAAGTTCATGTAGGGTGCAGCCAGAGATGTTGTCAAGTCCCATGGAGGCTATATTTTTTGCCTTTGAGAGGGCATTAAAGACCTGTACCCTGGTGATGAGGGGAGGGCGGTCAG
Organism: Protopterus annectens; assembly: GCF_019279795.1. Classification (NCBI taxonomy): domain Eukaryota; kingdom Metazoa; phylum Chordata; order Ceratodontiformes; family Protopteridae; genus Protopterus; species Protopterus annectens. The sequence continues at coordinate 474,317,135 of NC_056729.1, forward strand.
GTGCTGGTGATATCCTGGTTTACTGATGGGGAACCAGGGTGTGAAGTTTTCATTGAACCTGTCTGCCAACAGGTTGGCTATATGTACATATATATATATATATATATATATATATATATATATATATTTATATACATATAGCCAACCTGTTGGCAGACAGGTTCAATGAATATATATATATATATATATATATATATATATATATATATATCTATATGTGGTGTTCTTCACCACCAGTTCAGAGCAGATTTGGGTGTTACCTTTGAGGTTGCGGATGTATGTGAAGAAGGCATTGTGATTGTCCTTAGTGGATGTGGCCAATTTGTACTCGAAGTTAGCCTTAGAGGATTTCACCAGTGACCTTATTTGCTTGTTCAGACAAAGGAGAGATTGCTTCCAACTTGGCACTTGCTCCTTCTTGGTCCTGGACAGTAATTCTTTTCCTTTTATTATAGAGTTTGTTTATTGCTGCTGTCCACCAGCCAGGTTTACTCTTCTTTGAGGAAGTTGATTTGGTTCTGTCAGGTGTTGCTGAATCCATGCAGCTATGTAGGTGCTCATATAGATTTTTGGTGTAGGCTTGGACATTAATGCTAGTTCCAACTGAAGGGATGGTGGCTATAAAGCTGCTTATACTTGCTCTCAGGAGACTGTAGTCAGCTTTGGAAAATGTTTTTGTTTGACCCTGGCAAGGGGCGGGTCAGAGGATATGGTGACTTCAAAAGTGATCACATTATGGTCAGATCTTACCAAGAAGGATGACACTGTAGGGGTGCTACAGGGACTACTCATGTTAGTTAGTACCAGGTCCAGGATATTTTCACGTCTTGTGGGGGTGTCGACCAACTGAGCCAATGCATTGGCATTGACAAAGTCAAGGAATCTCTGGGCATTTGTCTTTGGGCTAGAATAACTCTTCCACTATATAGTTGGGTAGTTAAAGTCACCCAGGATCAGGGTAGAGGGTTGAATTTTGATGGATTCACTTAAGTCCAGATAGGTGGAGTGGGCATCCTGAGTCATGTTTGGGGGCCTGTAGCTATGATTTGAATAGGTGTTTTGTCAACAGTTAATTGCACTTGGAATGTCTCCTGTGTGTCATACTATGTGACAAACCTAGAGGTCTTTGATAAATATTGAAACTCCACCTTCTTTGGCTTTGTAGCCCTCCATTTGGGGTCTGAAAGTATGGTATGATGAGTAACATGGAAGGCCGGTGTGCTCTCTGCAGCTTTGAGCCTGGTTTCAGTGACTGCAGAAATGTCAGCATCCTCCAGGACAAGGAATGCTTGCAGTGAGTTCAGTTTCATGCTAAGACTCCTAGCATTTAGCAGCATGACCATTAAATTTTGTTTAGAAGAACTTTTACATTGGTAA
>NC_056729.1:474323511-474342649 GCF_019279795.1 Protopterus annectens
TTTAATCTCTTCAACATATCAACACATACCACAACTTTTCCTACCCCTCATCTTATTAGTTGACATTCTGTGTATCCTTTAATTCATGCAATATGTCCCTAACTAGCTAAGTTTACCAGAACTAAAGCAGGACTTCAAATGAGGTCTTAGCAAAGGTAGATACAGTGACAGCACAGCAGGATGCCAGATACCCTAGACATATCACATAGTTTTATATGCTGCTGCCTCTTACTTACTTACATACTGCATTTTAAGTGCTTTATGTGATTGTATCATAGAGCAGTTATGACATGCAGCTTCACTTTTGCTCCATAATGTTACTGTTGATACTGACTCAAGTGTATTGGACTCATGCAATCATCCCCATGGTGAAACTCATTTGTAGTTCTTCACAAAGATGCTACCTTTCTGTTCATTATGACAGCACATCTATTTTCAATGCCAACACATTTATTTTCAATGCCAAGATCCCAGTCCCCTACCTGTGCATCACAAGTCAACTGTTTTTATATCCTGTAAATCCTTGTCCCCTACTTCTGCATAACTTTCCTCTTATCTTATGTGAAGTTTACAGAAAAAATCCCCAAATTGTACATTTAAAACCGTATCTCATTTTAATTTGATTGTCACATTTGTTTTTGCATTATGCTTGATGATCCGTTAAGCAATAGCTTCTGCTGTTTTGGGTAGTGAGCATGGCAAAAATCAGGCTAGGTCTTATTTCCAGTGTTCCACTTTCACTAAATACTTCAGCAGAGCATGACATCTAATAAAATATGCAGTGCACAGAGGTGCTGGAAGCTGTTGAAGATGGGGAGGGGGAGGGTGAGAGGGGGCACATAGTGATCTAAAAAGGGCAACTTTTTAAAAATATTTATTCCCTCAACATAGGTTCACTTGGAAGATTTTAAGCTTAGCCAATTTCCTTTTGGAAATAACTAACATTTTCTGATTGGTCTTACCCATCCCATGGCTGATAATTGTGTATTAGTCCTAGTGAGAATAACTGTGATCATACCATGGGTAACTGGAGGGGACTATGTAAGGGATGCAGCATTTAGGAATTGCCTCTGTCCATTACTGGCATGAGAGGCAATCCTGGGGTGCATTCTATTTAGATACCTGGACTGAGTATTTTTGATGCCATTTGACTTGTTGATGTTCAGTAGGTCCATCAGTATTGGGTCAGATGATGCCTTTTATGCCAGACACAAGTCACTACTTAGCACTCTGTAGGATACCAAGTATAGTAATAAGGCCTTCAGGTGGTGCAAGACCTATTGTTTAGGACTTGTATCTTTTTAGTAAGGTATCTCTGTAGGCATTCCAGTTGTTGCCTGTGTTTGGACAGATACATGCCAAAGTGGGCATTATACAAAATGATTGACTTAATGAGGGCTTTGTAAAGGGGGACAATAACATCTCTAGATGTAGTCATAATAAATTTGTTCATATGCTGTGCAATATAGAAAGATTGTCTTATGACACATGCTGGTCGGAAGTAAGTCAATGTTCACACAAGTTCCCAAATGCCAAGAAATAGACAGTACTCCAGTGGACATTTGAAGCTATGAATGAAGAACGTGATAAAGATCTGGAAGTTTTTTTTTAACCATATCTTAAAAGGAAGGGAGGCACCAACATCCTGTAAAAAAAGCTGTGTTGACTGCAATACCTAAAGATGGTAAAGACCAACTGATCTAGCTTCTTATAAGCCCATTTCAATTTTAAATCATGATTATAAATTGTTTTTGTCTATAATTGCTAAAAATGGCAAAGGTGGTGCCAACATTGATAGATATGCCCAATGTGGTTTTGTGGAGGGAAGCAATCATTTGACAACATTAATAGAACAATGATGATCCAGTGGGAAGCAGAATGTTAGAAAATACTGCTGTTATTGGTGGTCTTGATGCACAGAAAGTATTCAACAGAGTACGCTGGGATTTCATGAGTAGGGCAATGGGAGCATTTGTATTTCTTGATACAGTAAGGGTATAAATGGAAGGAAATATGAGGAATTGAAGGCAAAACTCAAAGTGGGAGGATTACTATCTAATATTTGTTCCTACTTTGTGGTTATTAATTTTACTCTCTAATAAGTTGTGTCTGAGCAGAGAAAGCATGCAGGAGTGTCCTGTTTCCCCTTTGCTACTCGCATTATGTTTAGAACCATTGGCAAAGAAAATAAGGGACTCAAATTCCAACATATAATTTGTATGTTGTTCTAGAAAAATTGATATTATTTGCAGATACTCCCCGGGATTCATGAAGCTTGGCGCAAGGCCGGCGTAAGGCTTGCGCCGACCGTGCAGCGTGAAGAGGGCGCAGTAGCGCCAAATGCATATTAATGAAGGTGCGCTGCAGACACAGCCACGTGCACAGGAAAGGAGCACGAGTGCATAGGGCGTGTCGAAGTGCTGCACAGAGGCGTGGAAATGGCAGCTGTCGATGTGCAACCTAAAATGCTTGCATATAACAAGTTGCAAGATAGTAATCACGTCAGTGTCCATGGATACTGAAACGTATGCAAAGCATACAAGAAAGTACCTGCGAACACAAAGTGAAGAAGCAAACACAGATGCACGGTAGGGAATAACGGGTCCCTATCCCGCGAACAAATGACATGGAAGACCGTGTGGCCGTAGTCCAACGTAGTGTAGATAGCCATACCCAGTGGAAGTCAAACGCATTATATGTTAGCAAGCCGCCAGTAGGTACGTCCAGCCCAATGGTGAGGGTCACCAGCTGACCCATAATGTGAGGGAGGGTACACAGCTGGGCAGATGTGTCCATAATAAAATACATGAGAAATGTAGATATCTAGCGACCGTATGTCCGAATCATATCCCACAAGGCATGTAATAGTCACATACAAAAGGTATGTCCGTATTTCACATACCAAATGTGATAGGAAATAGAATAAGCATGTAAACGAAACAGAAGGAGCATATAAACAGCTACAACAATAAGGACACATGTAGGCTGAAAGGAACAGTATTATCCATACCATCGACTAGGATTACCACCTGTCCCACTTTGCAAGCAACAGTCCCTCTTTGGGCAGTTGTGTCCTGACAAAAACCTGTAGAAATGGCAAATGTCCTGAGATTATAGGACAAAATTATTCCCTATACGTTATGTAATAGTTGCATTAAACAGTTTTTCTGTATCTAAATTACATAAATGTTATAAGAAACAGAATAAGCAACTAAACTGCTACAAGAATAAGCTTTTATATAGGCAAGAATTCTAAGTTCTATCCTGTGTACTGACCGTGGGTATGTGTCGGCCTGTAAAATGTGATGTTTGTACCAAAAATGTCCCACTTTGGCCAATTTAAAAGGTGGCAACCCTACCGTCGATTGTGGGGAGTTGTTGTCCAATACAGTCGGAAATGTGTACGGAATATATCCCATCCTGGACATAGGAAAAGGTGGCATCCTACCAATGAGTACAACAGGCTGCCACAATCTGGAAGTCAGCGGTAGAAGCTGAACTTGTCAGGATGTGTCACAGTCGAATGGGTGGTACCCGGGTATAACAACCATGTAATGAAAGTTAAGTATGGGCATGTGGCTATGTGCGTGATGTATAGCATATGAAAATCAAACATGGTAGGGTAGTCCACACAACCATACAGGTACCAGACACATGTAGGGTATTCCATGTGTTACTCTGGCCATGTCATGGGCCAACAACCAAAGCAATGATGTATGGGGTGTGAGGAATTTGTGTGTGGGGGGTGGATGGGTAATGGTACAATCCTCCAAGGCGATACTGTGTCATATGCAGAATAGGTGAACCGGAGGTGTATGAGGGAACAGCGGGTGAAGCTGAAAGAAACACAAACACATGTATAAACAGCTGCAATACAAGCAGACAGGCCATACTGTAGAACACAATCCCACAAACAGATGAATATTGAAATGTGCGATACAAATGTATAGATATGTCACCGGCACATACCCACAGATTGGACCTGATGGAACTGGCCATAACAAATGCAACACACCTGGATGGAACTGGCCATAAGAAATGCAACACACCTGGATGCATAATGGACTACCCAGCATCCCCTCCACATCACACAACCCGCTCCCGTACCTGAACGTCCACCAAATCCAGCCGTACTTAGCCTACTGGTTTGGTGCAGCCACAGCTACACATAATGACCACTACGCATATGTAGTAGGTAGTGTCACCCTAGGCGGTTGCAGGATTGCACACGACCTCATCACATTTTCGTAACTCCAAAAAGATGTTCGGTATTCCTCTTGTTGTGGATCGGTCCAATTTTTGGATATCCCTCATGGGATACGTAACCTGTGTAAACATTAGAATGGAAGACACGAAGTCCAGTCCTGTAGATATCTGGACAGAAGTTGGAATGTGCATTAGAGGTGCATGACACTGTCCAGCCCTAAGTGGTCATGCATAACCTACTACCCAGGATCAAACACTTGCCCGTGACGCACGTGTCCCGACACGAATAAGCCGGAGAATATATTGCATACATTCGCATAGTGGCAGATGGTATAAGGGTGATGAAGGCACTGACGTAAACAGGATAACCCTAATCTACTGTGTGAGGGACACTTAATGTGTGTGTAGGTGTGACCGACCATACCTGTCAACCTCTGAGAGCAAGATATCTGGACAAAGCCGTGAATAAAAGTGGGACAAAGGCCCAAAAGTAGGGACAATTCGTAAAGATTGCTCTTAGAAACTTAGAAAGTTGATAGAATAACACTTTGTACATTGGCATTAATTACCTGAAGAATATGAAGTCTGAAACTCAACTGTCTGTCATTATGTTCTGACTTCAGTCTTTAATGATTAGCTACTGATTTGCCAGAAAACAACAGTGTATTACAGAGGTCCGTACATATTTACAGAAACAAACCTTCACATTTGTTTACTGTACTACTGCATACCTGTAGTTAATTCATGTCCAAAATAATAATCCTCGTATGAATGCATACAGGAAATAGTCAAATGTGAATAGGAACACCCCTCACCGTGGATTACGTATTGTAACCACCCTCACCCATATTATGTATTGCCAACATAAAAAGCTGCTGACAGGTGCCGAAACACCTGTGTCTGTAAACACAGGTAAAAATCTATAAAATGGACAAATTCTGTCCATGTGCTTTGTCTGATATTTGAACTCTGTCAGGGCAGTGCCGTTCACCAGGTAGACAAGCCTAAACCCAGATAACCACATGAACACCCTGACAATCAAAGACTTGTATGTGCCAGGACTATAAGCCTTGGAGTTCTGCATATCCTTGGAGTGATTAAATATGCAGCTTGGGTCCAGAGCAGTAGGGAATAGGGAATGTGTAATATGTAGTATCGCGTTTTTCCCAGCAGGAGAATGGATGCCAGTGTTGTAAGTGAAGCGGTGAGGCATATGTTAATGTAGCTATGTACTATGGGTATGCATATAAATGAGTCAGAACACCAATAGTATAGTGGTTACAGCATCCAGCCAACGTGAATGCAGTCCCGGGTCAACTACGACTACAGCACATATTAAAGTGTAATGAATGCGTCTGTGCTGTAAAGACATTTAAATATGTAAAGGTGAACGTGTGTTTCGCATATCTCCGTTAACCAGATTACAGATATTTTACTGGTACCGTCACAATTAATAAAGCCCACGTAAGCACAAATTCTTAGTAAACATATGTAACCCACAATAAGGATATGCAAGTGCGCCTGTGAGTGTGTAATCCGCTCACAGCATAGCAAACGAATGCTGTTTTCTACACGTTTATTTATATATCTATATATGGATATATATATATTTGTGTATAGATATATACCCACAGACTTATAAACTAAATAAATATATGAAATAAAGAATGTGCAGACATATATATATATATATATATATATATATATATATATATATATATATACACACACAATACATTAATTGATATATACATAACAAACATATAAACATATGTCCTTGTAGATATAACACATGTACATAAATAGGTTATGTCATAGCTATTATGGATAGACATACAGACATGCAAGAAAGGTAAATACACTGCTGCTTTCCAAACCATTGCCCGGAAAGTACCAGTGTGCCAAATCTGCAAGTTCTACTCTTTAAACATGGATATAGGTGTCCTTTGCAGAACCCCAAAAATTGATCCACTACAGGCACTGTCCTGTAATGATCGAAGCAAAGAAAGTCACATCCGCAGCTACAGTATAGCTGTACATGCAACAGTAGCTTGTGCAAGGGTAAAAACACATGGGTTGACAGAATGTATGACATATGTCCCGATATGCGGAGAGAGGATATAGAAGTGTCTTCATACTTTATTATCGCTCATATTAAATATGTCTTATGATTACTGTGGAGGAGTGTCAGGTATGGGAATCATGGGTATGCAATAATGGGCCTAGGTTCCCAGGTGTTGGTTGGCACAGATTTAGTAGGTCCGCCCCATGGGAGTGATTAATATTTCTATGTGGCTATAGCACACACCTATACCTTCCAAAATTGAAGAACCCATCTACTGGATATTGTGTAAACCATTGGGGGAAGATGTAGGGACTTATATCAGTGTCATGTAAGTGATTATCATGGCCGTACATGCATACGAATAAGATGGTAACCATACCTCTCAACCTTTCAGAATAAGACATCTAGACAAAGGCATATTAAAATAAGTGCAAATAGGGACTATTTTAAATATTCCTCTGACAAAGTTAGAACGTTGATAGAATAATGGATAATTCATTAGTATGAATGTTTTGAGGGTTATTAATTATAAAATACTAATGCCTGTCATTATTATCTAACCTCACAGTCCGTAATGACTTACCACTAATTTACCAGAAAGGCACAATATTATGAAAAAAGGAACAACATTATAAGTCTAAGTTCGTGACATTTACCCAAAATGTGTACAGTTGAGAGGTATGAAGGTAACCCTGTCCTAAATAAATGTACAGAACTAGCGAAATCAAGTGGACAGGTGTGAAGAAAGACGTGATGACAAATGACAAAACATGTATAAGTCAAAAGCATGTACCTCGATAAATGTGAATGAATACTTATGCCCTGTGATATTCAATGTGGAAGGTTAATAGAAACAAAATAAATGTGTCCCTCAGGGTGTTATGCAGTGTCCCTGATACAGTGTTCAGTCTCCCACACTCGCATGTGAGTTCTGCCACTGACGGAAAGCGCAAATACCGGTGAACACATAAGGTAGATGATAGTAGCATAATATGTTTTGATTAGCACCTGTTGGCTTTTGTGAGGAACACAACACTCTGGGCGGGTGTGTCCTGCAAAAGGAATGTAATGACATCTGGCCTGTGAGTTCTTCTTGTGTGTATTGGTGTAATAAAATGATATATCTTGTATCAAAAACAGATACATGTTATAGGAAACAGTATTATCGACTATACTAATACAAGAAAAATCTGAAGGTATGAAAAGCGCTGAAGTAGTCAGTTTAGTATTGACCGAAGGTATGTGTTGATTTGTCAAATGTCACAGCTGTATATATAGTACCTATAGGGCTGTCACCTTTACAAATGATGTAAGTGGGAGCTGCTCTGTAGAAATGTCAGACGTAGCAGGTCAAAACATACCTACAGCCATGCATACTCCACAAATAGACATATTAGTACACAGCAAAGCTTAGGCCAGGAGTCATAGGTTCATAGGTTCATACTAGGCTATCTGCCCTAGGGCATTTATAAGCCTAGCCAGAGTATGTTTGGCTTTCGCCACCCATTTTAAATTAATTTTGCTATGCCCTTTTTCGAGGTTAGTATACTGTACCTCTGTCTAACAGTGACACAGAAGTGATACCCAGGGTAAACCTACGATCTCCCATCTACTCATCAAGATTCCTCTTGAAGAGAGTCAGTGAGGGACTCTGCCTAACCTGGACTGGGATTTTATTCCAGAGTGAAGGGAGCCTCTGGGTTATGTATCTGTCCCTCCAGCATGTCCTATTTATTTCAGTGCTGAGGTTCAAGTCTCTCGAGCGTGTAGCTCGATGGGATTTGGATTTTTTGAGGTGCAGCATGTCCCTTAATTCCGGGTTGGACATGGCTTTATACGTCAGGCACAGGTCGCCTCTGAGCAGGCGGTATGCCACTGAGTAGAGCTGGAGTTTCTTTAACCGGTCAGCATATGGCATCTGTTTGAGCCCTTTGATCCTCTTGGTGAGGTACTTTTGGGGTCTTTCCAGTTGCTGCAGGTGTTTGGTAAGGTACATCCCAAAAGGGCATTGTACTCGATTATGGGCCTGATGAGGGATGAGTAAAGAGGCACGACGACCTCCCCTAATCTAGATGTGAATCCCTTCAAGATTAGGTGGGCTATATAAAATGTTTTTCTAACCACTTTGGCCACGTGGTTGTCAAATGAGAGATTGCTATCAACTTGGTCCCCAGGTCCCTAATTACTTCTTCTGTACTTAATGGATTACCACCTATGTGGTAATTTGTGGGCACTTTGTTTTTGCCAAAGGGGATGACTATACACTTTTTGGCATTTAGCTTGAGGCCATGGCTCTGGCACCAGTTGTCTGTTTCTATGAGGCCCTTTTGGAGGATGCTTGTGTCGGCTGGCTAGTTGATTATGGCGCCCAGTTTGCAGTCATCTGCGAACTTGGTCAGCCACAGTCCTTCTGTGTTGGCCTGTACCTCCGAGAAATATATACCGAACAAGAGAGGTCCCAGGACTGAGCCTTGTGGGACGCCACTTGTAACTGGTGTGGAGTCTGACATGGCTCCAGCAATTCTAACCATGTGGGTTCTGTCCTTGAGCCAGTTTGCAACCCATCTAGTGACATAGGGGTTTATATTTAAGCTGGTGAGCTTATCTATAATGCCCGAGTGGGGTATTGTATCAAAGGCTTTTGTGAGGTCCATTTAGGCTGTGTGGACCACCTTCCCTTCGTCAATAGCCTTGGTGACTGTTTCAAAGAAGTTGACCAGGTTTAAGAGGCAGGATCTGCCCTTAACAAAGCCGAACTGGGTAGGATCCGGTGTCTGTAGGTCCCCAATATCTTTATTTATGAGGTCCATGATGATCCTTTGCATAGCTTTGCAGACCAAGCTAGTCAGGCTTATGGGGCGATAGTTTCCAGGGTCCGTTGAGGCACCACCTTTGTGGAGAGGGACCACTGTTGCTGTACGCCACTCTTTGGGTACATATCCTGTAGTAAGGCTGAGATTGAACAGTAGTTTTATGTTTGGGTTTAGCTCTTCTTGGAGTTCATGTAGGACGCAGCCGGGACACCGCCTGGTCCCATTGATGCTGTGTTTTTGCTTTGGAGAGGGCGGCTCTTACCTGAGCATCTGAGATGTCAGGGGCAGCACTCTGCTGGGATAGATATTTGCCCTTTGGTGGGAGAAGTTAGCGCTGAACCTGTCAGCTAGGAAGTTGGCAATGTCTGTGGGTTTGGTGTATTTTTTGTCATTTTGGACTAATTCTGAGCATATCTGGGAATTCCCACCCAGGTTCCTAACATAACTAAAGAAAGCCTTGTGATTATCCTTAGTGTCCTGTGCAATTCTTCTCTCGAAGCTGGCCTTAGATGATTTTATGAATGCCCTTAGTTTTTTGCTAATACTGATCAGAGATGTCTTCCCTTTTTGGGATTTTGCTCTATCATGTAGTAGCTTCCTCCTTCTATTGTATAGTTTGTTTATGGCTGGGGTCCACCAGACAGGACATCTGCCTTTGGAGGATTGTGTCTTGGTTTTATTTGGGATTGCATGATCCATGCATTCCTAAAGGTGTTCATCGAATGCATTTATAAAGGATTCTGCGGTCTGCGCCGTATTTTACACAGGCCCGGGGGCTTTGAAGGACTCACCTCGGTTTTGAGGAGTGTGAAATTTGCTTTAGAGAAGTTTTTCACTGTGGTTTTCTGGGCAGGGGGTGGGGTCGGGATGTGAATATCCAGTGAGATCAGTTTATGGTCTGATCTTACCAGTGAGGGATACACTTCTGGTCTGGAGCATAGAGTCCCCATGTTAATGATGATCAGGTCCAGTATGTTTTCCCCTCTTGTGGGAGTGGTAACAAGTTGTTCCATAGCATTTGAGTTTATGAATTCTAGGAATCTTTGGGCTAGGGTGTTGGAGCTTGGCCGGCGTGTACGAGTAGAGTAAGAGTAGAGCAAGGCAAGATGTCTGCCAAGCTATTCAGCAATATCCTCTAGGGGCGTGTAAGACAGCCCCTAAAATGAACGTTGCAAGGACAATGTTAGGATATGCAAATTACCCCATTTGTAGGTGAAAGCTATGCAAATGATGTAAATCTACGATACATGAAACAGTAAGCTGTCCGTGCAAGAGTAGAGTTATGTGCAGAAATGTACTCGGATGTTAACCAAGTTATGTTTTGCAAGCAGCTAAACGGAGCAATGTCAGCTGAAAATAAAGGATGAATTTAGTCGAAGAAGCATGCCAATAGCCAAATATAAGGCCAGTGGCATATTTTTCCATTAGAAATTAATAAAACTCTATTTGTCCTCCCCCGATCTCCGGTGTGTAAGCGTAGCACAGCGGCGCGAAAACGCGCTGCGCTTTTAAAACAAGAAAAATATTTAAAATATACATAGAAATTGTAATGTTAGTTAAAAGTTAGTTCGCCATGCAGGTGAATGGCAAGCTGAAGACAGCATGGCTACTGAGTACTGGTTGCTATGTGTGGAAGTGCTCTGTCAGAGATGTAACCAAGCATTAGTAGGCAATCCGATGCAATTGAGGCTGAGGATAGTGAATCACAATTTGTCATGCCATATGGGCCAAGCCACTACAGTGTAAGAGTAGGTTAAGGGGACTATCAGAGTAGAAGATAGGTGACATCATGAGTGTGTATGTATAAAACACTGTAATCCTATCGGAGCAGTGTGTCACATGTTTGCTGTCAGTTACTCATCAGTGGAAGAAGCGTGTTATGATTTATCCTAGGTGAAGTCAGGAAACTGATGGTGTATGCCATGGATATCACTGATGTTTCTTGCTAACCTGCTTACAGTGTGTTCGCGCCTGTGCGCGCCTGTAAGCCTGAGTAAGCATGTGTGCGCGCGTCAGCCCGTGTGCGCGTGTTGAAGAACGAGTAAGCTAGTGTAAGAATGTTGAAGCCCGTGTAATGTCGTGTAAGCCAGTGTATGCGTTTGTAAGCATGTATAAATCTGTACTACACACATCACACACATACTGCACACTCTGAAACACATGCTGCCAATACTACACACATCAGTCAAATGGCACATGGATGGATAAATCTGCAGAAATAACAGTGCTGTAAACTATACTACATTGACGGTCATAGCTGCAATGCATCATGCCTGCTTACATACACCTAGGAGGATATCACACTTTGTTTTAACAACATTTTAACATTAATACAGTGCTATAAAGCCACTCTGTGCATCAGCACCATGTTAGTCTGTTCCTGCATCACTGTTACACATTACAGGTGGTGGCACAGGTGTCATCATATGCACAGGGTATGGTGTTTCTATTCCAGAGCCTGTCATTGAGCCATCCAATCAACATGTAAGTATGTGTGTGTGTGTGTGTGTGTGTGTGTGTGTGTGTGTGTGTGTGGGACAACAGTGTTTGCATGGTCCAATGTTGATGCAATGTGTGTGTATGTGTTAGCCCTAGCTGTTTGTTTCATGTGTGTGTGTCTGCATGTACATAGTTTCAGCATGTGTCAGCCATATACAGGAGGTTGTGGGACAGTCACAGACCGTACCTGCCAGACTGTACAGATCGCCATTGGCCATGGACACCCCTCCATGCATTCAACAATATTCCAGTCCTGCACGTGTCAATGTATACACATACATTCTTGGGATCTGTAACACAACCTGTGGATAAACGGGAGTCAGTAATGTTAACCTGATTTGCATAGTATTGTCAGTTAATACATAGTTATTTGAGCCATACTCATCCTCCAAAGTAATAACCACTGCTGACTGTTGCTGAGATGTGCACACGACTGTTTAAAGGTGCTGTACTATCATTGTTTTCAATGTCCCTTGTAATACCCAGCAACAAAATAACTGGTCACTACACAACTATAACCCAGGATCACAACAGCACACAATATGTGCAGTATCACAGAGCCATAGCAGATTTACATACATCAAAGGTAATCACGTACAGATAATGCAGCACATTCAATAGTGCTAATATCCACATGCATATCTATATCTATCTACATTACATATATATATATATATATATATATATACATATATATATATATACACACACACACACACACACACACACACACACACACACACATACACACACACACACACACACACACACACACACACACACACACACACACACACTTGGCAGGGTTGGGATCAGAACACAGACCTAACTACCTTATCACACTACAGCATTACGCATGTACAAAATGCGCTACCATGATTACTAGATCACGGCATTCACACAGGCATACGTCTAGCTTGATCAAAGGCAAAGACGCTGTACGGATTCTATGGAGAGTGAATAGTGTAAAAGCAATGTACTCTTGTCATGCAGCAGGAAACTCACACACACACATACACACACACACGTGGCAGGATTGGGATTAGAGCACAGACCTAACTACCTTATCACACTACAGCATTACGCATTTACAGAACACGCTGCTGAGATTACTCAACACAGCGCTCCCAGAGGCATACTTCTAGGTGAGTGACATCATCCGCAAAGGCAAAGACGCCGATAGGGAATGTATGTGGTGTGAGGTGTCTAAAAGCATTACTGTGTCCCCAGGCAGCTGGAAACACACACACACACACACACACACACACACACACACACACACACACACACACACACAGAGGCACACACTTGGCAGGGCTGGGAGTCAAACATACACCTAACTACCTTATCACACTACAGCAATACGCATTTACAGAACGCACTACCGAGACAACTCAGCACAGCACTCCCAGAGGCATACTTCTAGGTGGGTGACATCATCCGCAAAGGCAAAGACACCAATAGGGAATGTATGTGGTGTGAGGCGTCTAAAAGCATTACCGTGTCCCCAGGCAGCTGGAAACACACACACAGAGACACAGAGGCACACACTTGGCAGAGCTGGGAGTCGAACTTACACCTAACTACCTTATCACACTACAGCAATACGCATTTACAGAACGCGCTACCGAGATTACTCAACACAGTACTCCCAGAGTCATACTTCTAGGTGGGTGACATCATCCGCAAAGGCAAAGACACCGATAGGGAATGTATGCGGTGTGAGGCATCTAAAAGCATTACTGTGTCCCCAGGCAGCTGGAAACACACACACACACACACACACACACACACACACACACACACACACACACACAGAGGCACACACTTGGCAGGGCTGGGAATCGAACATACACCTAACTACCTTATCACACTACAGCAATACGCATTTACAGAACGTGCTACCGAGATTACTCAACACAGCACTCCCAGAGGCATACTTCTAGGTGGGTGACATCATCCGCAAAGGCAAGGACGCCGATAGGGAATGTATAGAGAGTGAGCAGTCTGAAAGCATATTACTGCCCCAAGGTAGACGTAGACAAACACACGGCAGTGGTGTGATCGGGGAAACTAAATATCTACGGAGTACTACAACACCACTACATAGATACAGGATGCGCCACAGACAGTACACCCTGCAAGACAGTCAACCAGTTTGTTCAATGTAGGCATCCATCGTGACGTTGAAAATGGACATCTGTTGCCTGGATGTCCACCATCATTATACAGGATATCAATGGCCATGCCCATACACAGAGGCACATCACCGACACAAGGTGTCACTGGCCATGCCCACACGCTTAGTATCACACGTCCGCTTGGAATGTACTGTGTGTCCATCTACGCAATGGCGTACTGGGCATGCTCACACACTTAGCAGTTGCAATGGGGCGTCTTGCATGCACACGGATTCTAAACACGTAAGGGCGCAGTTTGGAATGTACTGTGTGTCCAACAACACAACGGCGTACTGGGCATGCTCACACACTTAGCAGTTGCAAAGGGCTGTCTTGCATGCACACGGATTCTAAACACGTAAGGGTGCAGTTTGGAATGTACTGTGTGTCCAACTACACAACGGCGTACTGGGCATGCCGTCTTGCATGCACACGGATACTAAACACGGAAGGGCACAGTATGGTATTACTGTCCCCACGTACATGAAGGCCACTCACATGTATTGACCAGTACACACTCAGGAGCCATCACAGATGTCTCAGGTGCAGATCACAGAGGTACACACCGCAGTCTATGATGTAGCCCTCAGACATCACCATGTCGTTGGACCAGCAATACACAGCCATACATCAACGCAACACCGTGTGACTCATGACCAGTGGACTGTACATAGGTGTACAGCAACTGTGCAGACTACACATGTACCGACAGGGTTCCATCATGTGTTATGCATTGCAATGATACCACTGTACATAACCAGGTCGGCTTTACACATACCAGGGGCCGTGGGTCTTATACAGCTGTGACAGATGACTGTCGCTGTACACCAATGAACACACATGTTTGGATAGGTCATACATGTAATTGCAGTGGATATGTGCATGGACCACACACACAACACATATGTACATAGCATAGCTTTTGCTGTCCTCCATGCAGGCAAGTGGCTACAGCAATCATACGCACACAAATGGAAGGTGGGTCCATGGCTGTTGAATGCCAACAGTACATGAGGTAGCAATGTTGACCGAAGACACATCCCCTCTGTACTAGTTACCCATGACACCCATCCTATCATATAACAGTCCATGTGTTATGTATGTCAACACACATGTCCACCAATTGCAATGCATACAAACATGGCTACATGACAGGCATGTAGGACCAACACACATGTACAAACTGTAGTGTGCATGCAGCTACCATGCATGTGCAGTAGCTGATGTAAGTAACTCATCTGTGCCCAACTACAACATGCAGTTGCAATGCAGCCCCATCATTGACACCTGTACATGGTGACTTACTGACAGTATGGTAGAATGTACATCAGGTATGGATGGATGTGTGTACATAAAGTGGTGATCCACCAGTGTAGATGGATGTTCGCCGGGGACGGCTCACAGGTGTGCTACACGCCATCCTACCATTACATGTGCAAACAGTACGCTATGTTACTGTTACTTGACAGTGAAAACATAAAACCGACACAGTGGTCGGGTGTTACCGACTGTACGTCACTTGACACCTGTAACACTTACATCCTCCCGTGTGCATATAGCAGCACAATTGCCGGACATAGCGTTGGTACACATAATGTGGCCAATACTGCTGCATGTCTGTCAGACGTATCATCATATAGCAGGTGTATCATTCACAGTACTGCCATGTGTGTTTGCATGTGTGACCATATATGCTACATATGGTGGGGAATACATCCCAATTGTTACACACCCCTGTACACTGTTGTAGACATCTGTACATACTGCAGTGTGGAAAGCATGACGTAGGCAGGTGTGGTGTGTGTATCACACACATCAGCTATCCGTATGTGTATGACAGTTGTGGTCTCTACAGTGTGTGTGTGTGTGTGTGTGTATGTATGTATGTATGGCTGTCTGGTGCATGGAGTGAGGGTGTATGCTACCATACAGAACACACACAGGATCCCTAACCCCTCATGGTGGTACAGTCTACTACCCTGTTGATGACATCGGTCTCAGCCGTACTGGCTACCTGTACATGTCCTTTCTCTGTGTCGCGTCGTGTGGGTGCACAGTACTGTGAGTGTGATGACCACATAGGCAAGTGTCCTCACCTCAACACTATGGGGTGTGCGTTATAGTGTTGTTGACCCCGTGAGTGTGGGCATGTTCCTGTAATGTGACAGGGTATTACTGCTACACAGTGAGGCCTCATGCTATCAAGTGGCCTCTAACATTATCATTGGCCAGACCACTGTGTACAACCCCTGCACCATGTCAACATACCTGTGATGTGACCTGGTATGGATGTCACGTCTCTAGCCACTGTAGCCTATTAAACTGCACACATGCTGCTGGATCAGTATATGTGTGGCCATCTGTGGTATATTAGACTTTCTAGCTGTCCGGTTGAGGCTATGTATAGCATGCTGAGATTGCCATACGTGCCTGTGAGTACTCCACAGTTACACATGGGAGACTGCAAACACTGCTACCTGTAGGCACATGCAAGTGGACCATAAGGAGGGAACCAGGGTGACTGCAAACTCTGCTACCTGTAGGCACATGCAAGTAGACCATAAGGAGGGAACCAGGGCATCATTACCAACATGCTGTTACTGTTGTTACCGAGACACATACTGTGAACATATAATAATGCATGCTACACCTGTACTACATGGTATGTCTGGTGTGTGTCAACAGTACACAACTAATGTAATATACACGTCTCTCACTATTCTTACACAACTAATGTAATATACACTTCCCTCACTAGTCGTACACAACTAATGTAATATACACATCTCACTATTCTGTTCACCCTGTGCATCAGACCATTTGAGCATGTCCCTGCACCGATGGTGTGGATGACAGGGATGCGGCACAGGCTTCATCATATGCACAGAGTGAAAATGTTTGCCAGGGGCATAGGCTGCACCAATGGGTGACATGTGTGTGGGTAAGGGCCGGTGATATGATTGGACATGTCTGTTCAGTATGCATGTGGGTGTTGTGGTGCCCTACAGATGTGTTTGCTGTGTGCGTGTATGTGTGCACACAGTTCTGCCTTTTGTGAGGCCTACGCAGGGGTATTATTGACAGCTCCAGATTGTACAGACCAGGTTGTAGAGCTCACTGTGTTCGGCCATGGCCACATAACCTGTGCCTGCCAGGGGTTGCACGGGCACTACCAGGTGGAGGTACAGATTGGCTACTGTCCGACGACACATCTCCACTGGAACCGTGTCCCCGCTGGGAACATCCAGAGCCACCTCCACGTGGCCTGCTGTGTCCTGGTGTGGACAGTGCAGCAGCAGCTGCACTGCTACTGCTACCGGCACTATGGGAGCGGGCATGTGAGATGGCACGCTCACGTCGACCTGCACTAGGTGGTGTAGCTGGCCTACATCCATGTGGCCTACGCCTCACTCCTACCAGATGTTCCAGCACAGACAGCTCACGCTCGCGGATTGCCATGCTACGGTCAAGGATTCCGACCATGTCACCCAATCGCCTGTCCAGAACATCAGCAATCTGCTGTTGAGCATTTGCCAATGCCTGGATGTTGTCATTTAGGGTACAGTTAGCAGCACTCTGCAGCCTCTGCCCTTCTCTGTTCTGCCGTTCAGCATGTGCCTGTGCCGGCATTACTGTCTGGAACATGCATCTGGTGATACCAGCTGCTGCGCTCTGTCCTGCAGGTGCATGTGTGCCAGAAGTCCTCCTACAAGCAGCACCGGCCACATGCCTGTGTGGCACATCTGCAGACATTACATTGACACCATGGTGTGGAAACACACCTTCTGTAGCCACCTGTTCCATGCTAACAGATGCTTACTGCCTTCCTCTATGGCCACTGGTGATGCGGTATGTGGTGGCAGCAGATCTGTGTGCGGGGAAGAGGGGGACATAGCTGGGATGGCAACCATCAGCACAAATTCAGCCCCTGACAAGCCTGCCTGTACCTCATGCATATGTTCATCACTGCTAGTATCTGTGGAGACACAAACATCAGATGGACCGCAGGAGGGTAACGCACCTACATCGCCTGTGAATGTAAAGAAAGACTCTAAATTACAATAGACACACACACAGACACACACACACACACACACCATGCATGTGATTTGACAGACGGCATGCAGCATGCCTGTGATACAGCAGACGGCATGCAGCACAGACATTAATAGTGTTAGTAAGCATACCCCCTGGGGTGCACACTACAGCAAGCAGGTGTCATATCAGTAGCCATGCCGTTCACACAATCATGGTAGTATGCATGCATCCCCGTGATACACCATGTGGACCAGAACAGGATAACAGTACACATGGCTGACGTGACCTTGACATGTAATCTGCTGACATGTGCATTAACATGCATACATGTCTGACAATGGTGTCCTGACACATGTACAGCGTCGTAATGGGCATCACATTGCGGTGTTGTCTGTATGCCCTACAGATAGAATGCATGTTTAGCAAATGTGCATGTGCATGGAAGGGTAGTGTGAGCCGTCTACATTGCTCTACAGTGTGAAGTACAGACACTGTGCCATTGCATGGCATCATGAGGCATCTATATTGCTATACAGTGCATAACACGTACACATTGAGTAGCCATAAAGTACAGTTTTGTACCTACCATAAATGTAGATGTTCGAAGATCCACATTGCTGCAGTCCTTACATATGGGTAGTCCGCTGTCCTCGGTCGGCCCGAATACCAAAGTATTAGGCTGACGTCGGTCAAGGCTTTAAAACTGACATCAGGACGTCAGGGTACAAAGGCGCATGACCGACGTCATATCCTCAGTCTTTTCTTGCCCCAGATGTCAGAAGGCCCTAAAAAGAAAGGGCAAAGCCAAAAAACAGCAAAAAACAACCAACCACCCCAGCACTAACCATATTTACAATATTTACAACCCAAACCACACAACCACCTCTAACTACAGTGGGGAAGGAGGGAGGGTAAATTGGACTGCAGCAATGTGGATCTTCGAACATCTACATTTATGGTAGGTACAAAACTGTACTATGTTCTTCATCTCACATTGCTGCAGTCCTTACATATGGGTAGAATCCCAAAGCAGAGGTAAGGGAGGATGGCAAAACTATAAAGCATTAGGAGCTGCCAAAATGCCCTGTAAAATTGCAGTGGCAAATCCAGCCCTGGATTTAGAGTAAAGTGGAAGGTGGTAATGCTTAGAGAAAGTATGCAATGAACTCCAAGTAGCTGCCTCCAAAATATCCTTAGTAGCCACCCCCCTTAAAAAAGCTGTAGAAGTGGCAGTAGCCCTAGTGGAATGAGGCCTAATCCCAGTAGGAATCTCCTTACCATGATGGGAATAACAGAAAGCAATACAAAAACCAATCCACTTAGAAATAGTTTGTTTT